>NC_074682.1:49998005-50298005 GCF_029448725.1 Salvelinus fontinalis
ACGGTATAGACCGTATATTAACTAAAAGACATGGAGACAGACAGTATAGACCATATATTAACTAAAATACATGGAGACAGACGGTATAGACCATATATTAACTAAAAGACATGGAAACAGACGGTATAGACCATATATTAACTAAAATACATGGAGACAGACGGTATAGACAGTATATTAACTAAAAAACATGGAGACAGACGGTATAGACCATATATTAACTAAAAGACATGGAGACAGACGGTATAGACCATATATTAACTAAAAGACATGGAGACAGACGGTATAGACCATATATTAACTAAAAGACATGGAGACAGACGGTATAGACCATATATTAACTAAAAGACATGGAGACAGACGGTATAGACCATATATTAACTAAAATACATGGAAACAGACGGTATAGACCATATATTAACTAAAATACATGGAGACAGACGGTATAGACCATATATTAACTAAAAGACATGGAGACAGACGGTATAGACCACATATTAACTAAAATACATGGAGACAGACGGTATAGACCATATATTAACTAAAATACATGGAGACAGACGGTATAGACCGTATATTAACTAAAATACATGGAGACAGACGGTATAGACCATATATTAACTAAAATACATGGAGACAGACAGTATAGACCATATATTAACTAAAAGACATGGAGACAGACGGTATAGACCATATATTAACTAAAAGACATGGAGACAGACGGTATAGACCATATATTAACTAAAAGACATGGAGACAGACGGTATAGACCATATATTAACTAAAATACATGGAGACAGACGGTATAGACCATATATTAACTAAAAGACATGGAGACAGACGGTATAGACCATATATTAACTAAAATACATGGAGACAGACGGTATAGACCATATATTAACTAAAATACATGGAGACAGACGGTATAGACCATATATTAACTAAAAGACATGGAGACAGACGGTATAGACCACATATTAACTAAAATACATGGAGACAGACGGTATAGACCATATATTAACTAAAATACATGGAGACAGACAGTATAGACCATATATTAACTAAAATACATGGAGACAGACGGTATAGACCGTATATTAACTAAAATACATGGAGACAGACGGTATAGACCATATATTAACTAAAAGACATGGAGACAGACGGTATAGACCATATATTAACTAAAATACATGGAGACAGACGGTATAGACCATATATTAACTAAAATACATGGAGACAGACAGTATAGACCATATATTAACTAAAATACATGGAGACAGACGGTATAGACCGTATATTAACTAAAATACATGGAGACAGACGGTATAGACCGTATATTAACTAAAATACATGGAGACAGACGGTATAGACCGTATATTAACTAAAATACATGGAGACAGACGGTATAGACAGTATATTAACTAAAATACATGGAGACAGACAGTATAGACCATATATTAACTAAAATACATGGAGACAGACGGTATAGACCGTATATTAACTAAAATACATGGAGACAGACAGTATAGACCATATATTAACTAAAATACATGGAGACAGACGGTATAGACCGTATATTAACTAAAAGACATGGAGACAGACGGTATAGACCATATATTAACTAAAATACATGGAGACAGACGGTATAGACCATATATTAACTAAAATACATGGAGACAGACAGTATAGACCATATATTAACTAAAATACATGGAGACAGACGGTATAGACCAGTATATTAACTAAAATACATGGAGACAGACGGTATAGACCGTATATTAACTAAAATACATGGAGACAGACGGTATAGACCAGTATATTAACTAAAATACATGGAGACAGACGGTATAGACCGTATATTAACTAAAATACATGGAGACAGACAGTATAGACCGTATATTAACTAAAATACATGGAGACAGACGGTATAGACCGTATATTAACTAAAAGACATGGAGACAGACGGTATAGACCGTATATTAACTAAAATACATGGAGACAGACGGTATAGACAGTATATTAACTAAAATACATGGAGACAGACAGTATAGACCATATATTAACTAAAATACATGGAAACAGACGGTATAGACCGTATATTAACTAAAAGACATGGAGACAGACAGTATAGACCATATATTAACTAAAATACATGGAGACAGACGGTATAGACCATATATTAACTAAAAGACATGGAAACAGACGGTATAGACCATATATTAACTAAAATACATGGAGACAGACGGTATAGACAGTATATTAACTAAAAAACATGGAGACAGACGGTATAGACCATATATTAACTAAAAGACATGGAGACAGACGGTATAGACCATATATTAACTAAAAGACATGGAGACAGACGGTATAGACCATATATTAACTAAAAGACATGGAGACAGACGGTATAGACCATATATTAACTAAAAGACATGGAGACAGACGGTATAGACCATATATTAACTAAAATACATGGAAACAGACGGTATAGACCATATATTAACTAAAATACATGGAGACAGACGGTATAGACCATATATTAACTAAGAGACATGGAGACAGACGGTATAGACCACATATTAACTAAAATACATGGAGACAGACGGTATAGACCATATATTAACTAAAATACATGGAGACAGACGGTATAGACCGTATATTAACTAAAATACATGGAGACAGACGGTATAGACCATATATTAACTAAAATACATGGAGACAGACAGTATAGACCATATATTACCTAAAAGACATGGAGACAGACGGTATAGACCATATATTAACTAAAAGACATGGAGACAGACGGTATAGACCATATATTAACTAAAAGACATGGAGACAGACGGTATAGACCATATATTAACTAAAATACATGGAGACAGACGGTATAGACCATATATTAACTAAAAGACATGGAGACAGACGGTATAGACCATATATTAACTAAAATACATGGAGACAGACGGTATAGACCATATATTAACTAAAATACATGGAGACAGACGGTATAAACCATATATTAACTAAAAGACATGGAGACAGACGGTATAGACCACATATTAACTAAAATACATGGAGACAGACGGTATAGACCATATATTAACTAAAATACATGGAGACAGACAGTATAGACCATATATTAACTAAAATACATGGAGACAGACGGTATAGACCGTATATTAACTAAAATACATGGAGACAGACGGTATAGACCATATATTAACTAAAAGACATGGAGACAGACGGTATAGACCATATATTAACTAAAATACATGGAGACAGACGGTATAGACCATATATTAACTAAAATACATGGAGACAGACAGTATAGACCATATATTAACTAAAATACATGGAGACAGACGGTATAGACCGTATATTAACTAAAATACATGGAGACAGACGGTATAGACAGTATATTAACTGAAATACATGGAGACAGACGGTATAGACCGTATATTAACTAAAATACATGGAGACAGACGGTATAGACAGTATATTAACTAAAATACATGGAGACAGACAGTATAGACCATATATTAACTAAAATACATGGAAACAGACGGTATAGACCGTATATTAACTAAAAGACATGGAGACAGACAGTATAGACCATATATTAACTAAAATACATGGAGACAGACGGTATAGACCATATATTAACTAAAAGACATGGAAACAGACGGTATAGACCATATATTAACTAAAATACATGGAGACAGACGGTATAGACAGTATATTAACTAAAAAACATGGAGACAGACGGTATAGACCATATATTAACTAAAAGACATGGAGACAGACGGTATAGACCATATATTAACTAAAAGACATGGAGACAGACGGTATAGACCATATATTAACTAAAAGACATGGAGACAGACGGTATAGACCATATATTAACTAAAAGACATGGAGACAGACGGTATAGACCATATATTAACTAAAATACATGGAAACAGACGGTATAGACCATATATTAACTAAAATACATGGAGACAGACGGTATAGACCATATATTAACTAAAAGACATGGAGACAGACGGTATAGACCACATATTAACTAAAATACATGGAGACAGACGGTATAGACCATATATTAACTAAAATACATGGAGACAGACAGTATAGACCGTATATTAACTAAAATACATGGAGACAGGCGGTATAGACCGTATATTAACTAAAAGACATGGAGACAGACAGTATAGACCATATATTAACTAAAATACATGGAGACAGACGGTATAGACCATATATTAACTAAAAGACATGGAAACAGACGGTATAGACCATATATTAACTAAAATACATGGAGACAGACGGTATAGACAGTATATTAACTAAAAAACATGGAGACAGACGGTATAGACCATATATTAACTAAAAGACATGGAGACAGACGGTATAGACCATATATTAACTAAAAGACATGGAGACAGACGGTATAGACCATATATTAACTAAAAGACATGGAGACAGACGGTATAGACCATATATTAACTAAAATACATGGAGACAGACGGTATAGACCATATATTAACTAAAATACATGGAGACAGACGGTATAGACCATATATTAACTAAAATACATGGAGACAGACGGTATAGACCATATATTAACTAAAAGACATGGAGACAGACGGTATAGACCATATATTAACTAAAATACATGGAGACAGACGGTATAGACCATATATTAACTAAAAGACATGGAGACAGACGGTATAGACCATATATTAACTAAAAGACATGGAGACAGACGGTATAGACCATATATTAACTAAAAGACATGGAGACAGACGGTATAGACCATATATTAACTAAAAGACATGGAGACAGACGGTATAGACCATATATTAACTAAAATACATGGAGACAGACGGTATAGACCATATATTAACTAAAATACATGGAGACAGACGGTATAGACCATATATTAACTAAAAGACATGGAGACAGACGGTATAGACCATATATTAACTAAAATACATGGAGACAGACGGTATAGACCATATATTAACTAAAATACATGGAGACAGACGGTATAGACCGTATATTAACTAAAATACATGGAGACAGACGGTATAGACCATATATTAACTAAAATACATGGAGACAGACAGTATAGACCATATATTAACTAAAATACATGGAGACAGACGGTATAGACCATATATTAACTAAAAGACATGGAGACAGACGGTATAGACCATATATTAACTAAAATACATGGAGACAGACGGTATAGACCAGTATATTAACTAAAAGACATGGAGACAGACGGTATAGACCATATATTAACTAAAAGACATGGAGACAGACGGTATAGACCATATATTAACTAAAAGACATGGAGACAGACGGTATAGACCATATATTAACTAAAATACATGGAGACAGACGGTATAGACCATATATTAACTAAAAGACATGGAGACAGACGGTATAGACCATATATTAACTAAAATACATGGAGACAGACGGTATAGACCATATATTAACTAAAATACATGGAGACAGACGGTATAGACCATATATTAACTAAAATACATGGAGACAGACGGTATAGACCGTATATTAACTAAAATACATGGAGACAGACGGTATAGACCGTATATTAACTAAAATACATGGAGACAGACAGTATAGACCATATATTAACTAAAATACATGGAGACAGACGGTATAGACCATATATTAACTAAAATACATGGAGACAGACAGTATAGACCATATATTAACTAAAATACATGGAGACAGACGGTATAGACAGTATATTAACTAAAATACATGGAGACAGACGGTATAGACCGTATATTAACTAAAATACATGGAGACAGACGGTATAGACAGTATATTAACTAAAATACATGGAGACAGACGGTATAGACCGTATATTAACTAAAATACATGGAGACAGACAGTATAGACCGTATATTAACTAAAATACATGGAGACAGACGGTATAGACCGTATATTAACTAAAAGACATGGAGACAGACGGTATAGACCGTATATTAACTAAAATACATGGAGACAGACGGTATAGACAGTATATTAACTAAAATACATGGAGACAGACAGTATAGACCATATATTAACTAAAATACATGGAAACAGACGGTATAGACCGTATATTAACTAAAAGACATGGAGACAGACAGTATAGACCATATATTAACTAAAATACATGGAGACAGACGGTATAGACCATATATTAACTAAAAGACATGGAAACAGACGGTATAGACCATATATTAACTAAAATACATGGAGACAGACGGTATAGACAGTATATTAACTAAAAAACATGGAGACAGACGGTATAGACCATATATTAACTAAAAGACATGGAGACAGACGGTATAGACCATATATTAACTAAAAGACATGGAGACAGACGGTATAGACCATATATTAACTAAAAGACATGGAGACAGACGGTATAGACCATATATTAACTAAAAGACATGGAGACAGACGGTATAGACCATATATTAACTAAAATACATGGAAACAGACGGTATAGACCATATATTAACTAAAATACATGGAGACAGACGGTATAGACCATATATTAACTAAAAGACATGGAGACAGACGGTATAGACCACATATTAACTAAAATACATGGAGACAGACGGTATAGACCATATATTAACTAAAATACATGGAGACAGACGGTATAGACCGTATATTAACTAAAATACATGGAGACAGACGGTATAGACCATATATTAACTAAAATACATGGAGACAGACAGTATAGACCATATATTACCTAAAAGACATGGAGACAGACGGTATAGACCATATATTAACTAAAAGACATGGAGACAGACGGTATAGACCATATATTAACTAAAAGACATGGAGACAGACGGTATAGACCATATATTAACTAAAATACATGGAAACAGACGGTATAGACCATATATTAACTAAAAGACATGGAGACAGACGGTATAGACCATATATTAACTAAAAGACATGGAGACAGACGGTATAGACCATATATTAACTAAAATACATGGAGACAGACGGTATAGACCATATATTAACTAAAAGACATGGAGACAGACGGTATAGACCATATATTAACTAAAATACATGGAGACAGACGGTATAGACCATATATTAACTAAAATACATGGAGACAGACGGTATAGACCATATATTAACTAAAAGACATGGAGACAGACGGTATAGACCATATATTAACTAAAATACATGGAGACAGACGGTATAGACCATATATTAACTAAAATACATGGAGACAGACGGTATAGACCATATATTAACTAAAATACATGGAGACAGACGGTATAGACCATATATTAACTAAAATACATGGAGACAGACGGTATAGACCATATATTAACTAAAAGACATGGAGACAGACGGTATAGACCATATATTAACTAAAATACATGGAGACAGACGGTATAGACCATATATTAACTAAAATACATGGAGACAGACAGTATAGACCATATATTAACTAAAATACATGGAGACAGACGGTATAGACCGTATATTAACTAAAATACATGGAGACAGACGGTATAGACAGTATATTAACTGAAATACATGGAGACAGACGGTATAGACCGTATATTAACTAAAATACATGGAGACAGACGGTATAGACAGTATATTAACTAAAATACATGGAGACAGACAGTATAGACCATATATTAACTAAAATACATGGAGACAGACGGTATAGACCGTATATTAACTAAAATACATGGAGACAGACGGTATAGACCGTATATTAACTAAAATACATGGAGACAGACGGTATAGACCATATATTAACTAAAAGACATGGAGACAGACGGTATAGACCATATATTAACTAAAATACATGGAGACAGACGGTATAGACCATATATTAACTAAAATACATGGAGACAGACAGTATAGACCATATATTAACTAAAATACATGGAGACAGACGGTATAGACAGTATATTAACTAAAATACATGGAGACAGACGGTATAGACCGTATATTAACTAAAATACATGGAGACAGACGGTATAGACAGTATATTAACTAAAATACATGGAAGACAGACGGTATAGACCGTATATTAACTAAAATACATGGAGACAGACAGTATAGACCGTATATTAACTAAAATACATGGAGACAGACGGTATAGACCGTATATTAACTAAAAGACATGGAGACAGACGGTATAGACCGTATATTAACTAAAATACATGGAGACAGACGGTATAGACAGTATATTAACTAAAATACATGGAGACAGACAGTATAGACCATATATTAACTAAAATACATGGAAACAGACGGTATAGACCGTATATTAACTAAAAGACATGGAGACAGACAGTATAGACCATATATTAACTAAAATACATGGAGACAGACGGTATAGACCATATATTAACTAAAAGACATGGAAACAGACGGTATAGACCATATATTAACTAAAATACATGGAGACAGACGGTATAGACAGTATATTAACTAAAAAACATGGAGACAGACGGTATAGACCATATATTAACTAAAAGACATGGAGACAGACGGTATAGACCATATATTAACTAAAAGACATGGAGACAGACGGTATAGACCATATATTAACTAAAAGACATGGAGACAGACGGTATAGACCATATATTAACTAAAAGACATGGAGACAGACGGTATAGACCATATATTAACTAAAATACATGGAAACAGACGGTATAGACCATATATTAACTAAAATACATGGAGACAGACGGTATAGACCATATATTAACTAAGAGACATGGAGACAGACGGTATAGACCACATATTAACTAAAATACATGGAGACAGACGGTATAGACCATATATTAACTAAAATACGTGGAGACAGACGGTATAGACCGTATATTAACTAAAATACATGGAGACAGACGGTATAGACCATATATTAACTAAAATACATGGAGACAGACAGTATAGACCATATATTACCTAAAAGACATGGAGACAGACGGTATAGACCATATATTAACTAAAAGACATGGAGACAGACGGTATAGACCATATATTAACTAAAAGACATGGAGACAGACGGTATAGACCATATATTAACTAAAATACATGGAAACAGACGGTATAGACCATATATTAACTAAAAGACATGGAGACAGACGGTATAGACCATATATTAACTAAAATACATGGAGACAGACGGTATAGACCATATATTAACTAAAATACATGGAGACAGACGGTATAAACCATATATTAACTAAAAGACATGGAGACAGACGGTATAGACCACATATTAACTAAAATACATGGAGACAGACGGTATAGACCATATATTAACTAAAATACATGGAGACAGACAGTATAGACCATATATTAACTAAAATACATGGAGACAGACGGTATAGACCGTATATTAACTAAAATACATGGAGACAGACGGTATAGACCATATATTAACTAAAAGACATGGAGACAGACGGTATAGACCATATATTAACTAAAATACATGGAGACAGACGGTATAGACCATATATTAACTAAAATACATGGAGACAGACAGTATAGACCATATATTAACTAAAATACATGGAGACAGACGGTATAGACCGTATATTAACTAAAATACATGGAGACAGACGGTATAGACAGTATATTAACTGAAATACATGGAGACAGACGGTATAGACCGTATATTAACTAAAATACATGGAGACAGACGGTATAGACAGTATATTAACTAAAATACATGGAGACAGACAGTATAGACCATATATTAACTAAAATACATGGAAACAGACGGTATAGACCGTATATTAACTAAAAGACATGGAGACAGACAGTATAGACCATATATTAACTAAAATACATGGAGACAGACGGTATAGACCATATATTAACTAAAAGACATGGAAACAGACGGTATAGACCATATATTAACTAAAATACATGGAGACAGACGGTATAGACAGTATATTAACTAAAAAACATGGAGACAGACGGTATAGACCATATATTAACTAAAAGACATGGAGACAGACGGTATAGACCATATATTAACTAAAAGACATGGAGACAGACGGTATAGACCATATATTAACTAAAAGACATGGAGACAGACGGTATAGACCATATATTAACTAAAAGACATGGAGACAGACGGTATAGACCATATATTAACTAAAATACATGGAAACAGACGGTATAGACCATATATTAACTAAAATACATGGAGACAGACGGTATAGACCATATATTAACTAAAAGACATGGAGACAGACGGTATAGACCATATATTAACTAAAATACATGGAGACAGACGGTATAGACAGTATATTAACTAAAATACATGGAGACAGACAGTATAGACCGTATATTAACTAAAATACATGGAGACAGACGGTATAGACCGTATATTAACTAAAAGACATGGAGACAGACAGTATAGACCATATATTAACTAAAATACATGGAGACAGACGGTATAGACCATATATTAACTAAAAGACATGGAAACAGACGGTATAGACCATATATTAACTAAAATACATGGAGACAGACGGTATAGACAGTATATTAACTAAAAAACATGGAGACAGACGGTATAGACCATATATTAACTAAAAGACATGGAGACAGACGGTATAGACCATATATTAACTAAAAGACATGGAGACAGACGGTATAGACCATATATTAACTAAAAGACATGGAGACAGACGGTATAGACCATATATTAACTAAAATACATGGAGACAGACGGTATAGACCATATATTAACTAAAAGACATGGAGACAGACGGTATAGACCATATATTAACTAAAATACATGGAGACAGACGGTATAGACCATATATTAACTAAAATACATGGAGACAGACGGTATAGACCATATATTAACTAAAATACATGGAGACAGACGGTATAGACCATATATTAACTAAAATACATGGAGACAGACGGTATAGACCATATATTAACTAAAAGACATGGAGACAGACGGTATAGACCATATATTAACTAAAAGACATGGAGACAGACGGTATAGACCATATATTAACTAAAAGACATGGAGACAGACGGTATAGACCATATATTAACTAAAATACATGGAAACAGACGGTATAGACCATATATTAACTAAAATACATGGAGACAGACGGTATAGACCATATATTAACTAAAAGACATGGAGACAGACGGTATAGACCATATATTAACTAAAATACATGGAGACAGACGGTATAGACCATATATTAACTAAAATACATGGAGACAGACGGTATAGACCATATATTAACTAAAATACATGGAGACAGACGGTATAGACCATATATTAACTAAAAGACATGGAGACAGACAGTATAGACCATATATTAACTAAAATACATGGAGACAGACGGTATAGACCATATATTAACTAAAATACATGGAGACAGACGGTATAGACCATATATTAACTAAAAACATGGAGACAGACGGTATAGACTATATTACTAAAAACATGGAGACAGACGGTATAGACCATATATTAACTAAAAGACATGGAGACAGACGGTATAGACCATATATTAACTAAAATACATGGAGACAGACGGTATAGACCATATATTAACTAAAATACATGGAGACAGACGGTATAGACCATATATTAACTAAAAGACATGGAGACAGACGGTATAGACCATATATTAACTAAAATACATGGAGACAGACGGTATAGACCATATATTAACTAAAATACATGGAGACAGACGGTATAGACCATATATTAACTAAAATACATGGAGACAGACGGTATAGACCGTATATTAACTAAAATACATGGAGACAGACGGTATAGACCGTATATTAACTAAAATACATGGAGACAGACAGTATAGACCATATATTAACTAAAATACATGGAGACAGACGGTATAGACCATATATTAACTAAAATACATGGAGACAGACAGTATAGACCATATATTAACTAAAATACATGGAGACAGACGGTATAGACAGTATATTAACTAAAATACATGGAGACAGACGGTATAGACCGTATATTAACTAAAATACATGGAGACAGACGGTATAGACAGTATATTAACTAAAATACATGGAAACAGACGGTATAGACCGTATATTAACTAAAATACATGGAGACAGACAGTATAGACCGTATATTAACTAAAATACATGGAGACAGACGGTATAGACCGTATATTAACTAAAAGACATGGAGACAGACGGTATAGACCGTATATTAACTAAAATACATGGAGACAGACGGTATAGACAGTATATTAACTAAAATACATGGAGACAGACAGTATAGACCATATATTAACTAAAATACATGGAAACAGACGGTATAGACCGTATATTAACTAAAAGACATGGAGACAGACAGTATAGACCATATATTAACTAAAATACATGGAGACAGACGGTATAGACCATATATTAACTAAAAGACATGGAAACAGACGGTATAGACCATATATTAACTAAAATACATGGAGACAGACGGTATAGACAGTATATTAACTAAAAAACATGGAGACAGACGGTATAGACCATATATTAACTAAAAGACATGGAGACAGACGGTATAGACCATATATTAACTAAAAGACATGGAGACAGACGGTATAGACCATATATTAACTAAAAGACATGGAGACAGACGGTATAGACCATATATTAACTAAAAGACATGGAGACAGACGGTATAGACCATATATTAACTAAAATACATGGAAACAGACGGTATAGACCATATATTAACTAAAATACATGGAGACAGACGGTATAGACCATATATTAACTAAGAGACATGGAGACAGACGGTATAGACCACATATTAACTAAAATACATGGAGACAGACGGTATAGACCATATATTAACTAAAATACGTGGAGACAGACGGTATAGACCGTATATTAACTAAAATACATGGAGACAGACGGTATAGACCATATATTAACTAAAATACATGGAGACAGACAGTATAGACCATATATTACCTAAAAGACATGGAGACAGACGGTATAGACCATATATTAACTAAAAGACATGGAGACAGACGGTATAGACCATATATTAACTAAAAGACATGGAGACAGACGGTATAGACCATATATTAACTAAAATACATGGAAACAGACGGTATAGACCATATATTAACTAAAAGACATGGAGACAGACGGTATAGACCATATATTAACTAAAATACATGGAGACAGACGGTATAGACCATATATTAACTAAAATACATGGAGACAGACGGTATAAACCATATATTAACTAAAAGACATGGAGACAGACGGTATAGACCACATATTAACTAAAATACATGGAGACAGACGGTATAGACCATATATTAACTAAAATACATGGAGACAGACAGTATAGACCATATATTAACTAAAATACATGGAGACAGACGGTATAGACCGTATATTAACTAAAATACATGGAGACAGACGGTATAGACCATATATTAACTAAAAGACATGGAGACAGACGGTATAGACCATATATTAACTAAAATACATGGAGACAGACGGTATAGACCATATATTAACTAAAATACATGGAGACAGACAGTATAGACCATATATTAACTAAAATACATGGAGACAGACGGTATAGACCGTATATTAACTAAAATACATGGAGACAGACGGTATAGACAGTATATTAACTGAAATACATGGAGACAGACGGTATAGACCGTATATTAACTAAAATACATGGAGACAGACGGTATAGACAGTATATTAACTAAAATACATGGAGACAGACAGTATAGACCATATATTAACTAAAATACATGGAAACAGACGGTATAGACCGTATATTAACTAAAAGACATGGAGACAGACAGTATAGACCATATATTAACTAAAATACATGGAGACAGACGGTATAGACCATATATTAACTAAAAGACATGGAGACAGACGGTATAGACCATATATTAACTAAAATACATGGAGACAGACGGTATAGACAGTATATTAACTAAAATACATGGAGACAGACGGTATAGACCATATATTAACTAAAAGACATGGAGACAGACGGTATAGACCATATATTAACTAAAAGACATGGAGACAGACGGTATAGACCATATATTAACTAAAAGACATGGAGACAGACGGTATAGACCATATATTAACTAAAAGACATGGAGACAGACGGTATAGACCATATATTAACTAAAATACATGGAAACAGACGGTATAGACCATATATTAACTAAAATACATGGAGACAGACGGTATAGACCGTATATTAACTAAAAGACATGGAGACAGACGGTATAGACCATATATTAACTAAAATACATGGAGACAGACGGTATAGACCATATATTAACTAAAATACATGGAGACAGACAGTATAGACCGTATATTAACTAAAATACATGGAGACAGGCGGTATAGACCGTATATTAACTAAAAGACATGGAGACAGACAGTATAGACCATATATTAACTAAAATACATGGAGACAGACGGTATAGACCATATATTAACTAAAAGACATGGAAACAGACGGTATAGACCATATATTAACTAAAATACATGGAGACAGACGGTATAGACAGTATATTAACTAAAAAACATGGAGACAGACGGTATAGACCATATATTAACTAAAAGACATGGAGACAGACGGTATAGACCATATATTAACTAAAAGACATGGAGACAGACGGTATAGACCATATATTAACTAAAAGACATGGAGACAGACGGTATAGACCATATATTAACTAAAATACATGGAGACAGACGGTATAGACCATATATTAACTAAAAGACATGGAGACAGACGGTATAGACCATATATTAACTAAAAGACATGGAGACAGACGGTATAGACCATATATTAACTAAAAGACATGGAGACAGACGGTATAGACCATATATTAACTAAAATACATGGAAACAGACGGTATAGACCATATATTAACTAAAATACATGGAGACAGACGGTATAGACCATATATTAACTAAGAGACATGGAGACAGACGGTATAGACCACATATTAACTAAAATACATGGAGACAGACGGTATAGACCATATATTAACTAAAATACGTGGAGACAGACGGTATAGACCGTATATTAACTAAAATACATGGAGACAGACGGTATAGACCATATATTAACTAAAATACATGGAGACAGACAGTATAGACCATATATTACCTAAAAGACATGGAGACAGACGGTATAGACCATATATTAACTAAAAGACATGGAGACAGACGGTATAGACCATATATTAACTAAAAGACATGGAGACAGACGGTATAGACCATATATTAACTAAAATACATGGAAACAGACGGTATAGACCATATATTAACTAAAAGACATGGAGACAGACGGTATAGACCATATATTAACTAAAATACATGGAGACAGACGGTATAGACCATATATTAACTAAAATACATGGAGACAGACGGTATAAACCATATATTAACTAAAAGACATGGAGACAGACGGTATAGACCACATATTAACTAAAATACATGGAGACAGACGGTATAGACCATATATTAACTAAAATACATGGAGACAGACAGTATAGACCATATATTAACTAAAATACATGGAGACAGACGGTATAGACCGTATATTAACTAAAATACATGGAGACAGACGGTATAGACCATATATTAACTAAAAGACATGGAGACAGACGGTATAGACCATATATTAACTAAAATACATGGAGACAGACGGTATAGACCATATATTAACTAAAATACATGGAGACAGACAGTATAGACCATATATTAACTAAAATACATGGAGACAGACGGTATAGACCGTATATTAACTAAAATACATGGAGACAGACGGTATAGACAGTATATTAACTGAAATACATGGAGACAGACGGTATAGACCGTATATTAACTAAAATACATGGAGACAGACGGTATAGACAGTATATTAACTAAAATACATGGAGACAGACAGTATAGACCATATATTAACTAAAATACATGGAAACAGACGGTATAGACCGTATATTAACTAAAAGACATGGAGACAGACAGTATAGACCATATATTAACTAAAATACATGGAGACAGACGGTATAGACCATATATTAACTAAAAGACATGGAAACAGACGGTATAGACCATATATTAACTAAAATACATGGAGACAGACGGTATAGACAGTATATTAACTAAAATACATGGAGACAGACGGTATAGACCATATATTAACTAAAAGACATGGAGACAGACGGTATAGACCATATATTAACTAAAAGACATGGAGACAGACGGTATAGACCATATATTAACTAAAAGACATGGAGACAGACGGTATAGACCATATATTAACTAAAAGACATGGAGACAGACGGTATAGACCATATATTAACTAAAATACATGGAGACAGACGGTATAGACCATATATTAACTAAAATACATGGAGACAGACGGTATAGACCATATATTAACTAAAAGACATGGAGACAGACGGTATAGACCATATATTAACTAAAATACATGGAGACAGACGGTATAGACCATATATTAACTAAAATACATGGAGACAGACAGTATAGACCATATATTAACTAAAATACATGGAGACAGACGGTATAGACCGTATATTAACTAAAAGACATGGAGACAGACAGTATAGACCATATATTAACTAAAATACATGGAGACAGACGGTATAGACCATATATTAACTAAAAGACATGGAAACAGACGGTATAGACCATATATTAACTAAAATACATGGAGACAGACGGTATAGACAGTATATTAACTAAAAAACATGGAGACAGACGGTATAGACCATATATTAACTAAAAGACATGGAGACAGACGGTATAGACCATATATTAACTAAAAGACATGGAGACAGACGGTATAGACCATATATTAACTAAAAGACATGGAGACAGACGGTATAGACCATATATTAACTAAAAGACATGGAGACAGACGGTATAGACCATATATTAACTAAAATACATGGAAACAGACGGTATAGACCATATATTAACTAAAATACATGGAGACAGACGGTATAGACCATATATTAACTAAGAGACATGGAGACAGACGGTATAGACCACATATTAACTAAAATACATGGAGACAGACGGTATAGACCATATATTAACTAAAATACATGGAGACAGACGGTATAGACCGTATATTAACTAAAATACATGGAGACAGACGGTATAGACCATATATTAACTAAAATACATGGAGACAGACAGTATAGACCATATATTACCTAAAAGACATGGAGACAGACGGTATAGACCATATATTAACTAAAAGACATGGAGACAGACGGTATAGACCATATATTAACTAAAAGACATGGAGACAGACGGTATAGACCATATATTAACTAAAATACATGGAAACAGACGGTATAGACCATATATTAACTAAAAGACATGGAGACAGACGGTATAGACCATATATTAACTAAAATACATGGAGACAGACGGTATAGACCATATATTAACTAAAATACATGGAGACAGACGGTATAAACCATATATTAACTAAAAGACATGGAGACAGACGGTATAGACCACATATTAACTAAAATACATGGAGACAGACGGTATAGACCATATATTAACTAAAATACATGGAGACAGACAGTATAGACCATATATTAACTAAAATACATGGAGACAGACGGTATAGACCGTATATTAACTAAAATACATGGAGACAGACGGTATAGACCATATATTAACTAAAAGACATGGAGACAGACGGTATAGACCATATATTAACTAAAATACATGGAGACAGACGGTATAGACCATATATTAACTAAAATACATGGAGACAGACAGTATAGACCATATATTAACTAAAATACATGGAGACAGACGGTATAGACCGTATATTAACTAAAATACATGGAGACAGACGGTATAGACAGTATATTAACTGAAATACATGGAGACAGACGGTATAGACCGTATATTAACTAAAATACATGGAGACAGACGGTATAGACAGTATATTAACTAAAATACATGGAGACAGACAGTATAGACCATATATTAACTAAAATACATGGAAACAGACGGTATAGACCGTATATTAACTAAAAGACATGGAGACAGACAGTATAGACCATATATTAACTAAAATACATGGAGACAGACGGTATAGACCATATATTAACTAAAAGACATGGAAACAGACGGTATAGACCATATATTAACTAAAATACATGGAGACAGACGGTATAGACAGTATATTAACTAAAAAACATGGAGACAGACGGTATAGACCATATATTAACTAAAAGACATGGAGACAGACGGTATAGACCATATATTAACTAAAAGACATGGAGACAGACGGTATAGACCATATATTAACTAAAAGACATGGAGACAGACGGTATAGACCATATATTAACTAAAAGACATGGAGACAGACGGTATAGACCATATATTAACTAAAATACATGGAAACAGACGGTATAGACCATATATTAACTAAAATACATGGAGACAGACGGTATAGACCATATATTAACTAAAAGACATGGAGACAGATGGTATAGACCACATATTAACTAAAATACATGGAGACAGACGGTATAGACCATATATTAACTAAAATACATGGAGACAGACAGTATAGACCGTATATTAACTAAAATACATGGAGACAGGCGGTATAGACCGTATATTAACTAAAAGACATGGAGACAGACGGTATAGACCATATATTAACTAAAAGACATGGAGACAGATGGTATAGACCACATATTAACTAAAATACATGGAGACAGACGGTAT
Source organism: Salvelinus fontinalis (assembly GCF_029448725.1). Taxonomy (NCBI): domain Eukaryota; kingdom Metazoa; phylum Chordata; class Actinopteri; order Salmoniformes; family Salmonidae; genus Salvelinus; species Salvelinus fontinalis. The sequence continues at coordinate 50,016,852 of NC_074682.1, forward strand.
AGACCATATATTAACTAAAATACATGGAGACAGACGGTATAGACCGTATATTAACTAAAATACATGGAGACAGGCGGTATAGACCGTATATTAACTAAAAGACATGGACACAGACGGTATAGACCGTATATTAACTAAAAGACATGGAAACAGACGGTATAGACCGTATATTAACTAAAATACATGGAGACAGACGGTGTAGACCATATATTAACTAAAATACATGGAGACAGACAGTATAGACCGTATATTAACTAAAATACATGGAGACAGACGGTATAGACCGTATATTAACTAAAAGACATGGAGACAGACGGTATAGACCGTATATTAACTAAAAGACATGGAGACAGACGGTATAGACCGTATATGAACTAAAATACATGGAGACAGACGGTATAGACCGTATATTAACTAAAATACATGGAGACAGACGGTATAGACCGTATATTAACTAAAATACATGGAGACAGACGGTATAGACCGTATATTAACTAAAATACATGGAGACAGACGGTATAGACCGTATATTAACTAAAATACATGGAGACAGACAGTATAGACCGTATATTAAAACTAAAAGACAAAGTGTTGACAAGGTGAGTCAGGGATGTGTCCTATCCCTTTTCCCTTCTTGTTGGTTATTGACTGGGTTATGAGGAAGACCACCGAATGGAGATAACTGGACAACCTCAACTTTTAGTATGATGGAACAAGCTGGAGAAGACTATTCAAAACGGAGTGCAGTGTTTGATGTTGTGTTTGATGTTACCTGAGGAGTCATGGGCCTAAGAAAATAAGTAGCTGAAACATCAGCAATGCATCAGAGAAGAGGGTGAAGTATGGTGAGTGAATATCAATCAAAAGCATTGATCCTTAAATACACTTAATCCTTATGCAATATTTAACATTTCATATTTAATTTCACACAGTCCCCAAGTTCGTACATGCTGTCAGATTTCCTCAGCCATGATTGAATCAAAGCCTCATCGTCAACAATGCACTTGCTTTTAAAGCTTAACATATGCTTGAATCAACATCTGCAGCGTTTACCATGAATGTGATCGCCGCAAAAATCAAAGAAATTGTATTTTTAAAGGCGCAAAGTTGACTGTGCCGTGTGCTTATCAACAATGCACCTAGAGTTGAACCCTAGCCAAGGTCACTACAATACACCAGTGAGGATTCAGTGGGTTGACATTTACGTAATTTAGCAGACGCGCTTTTCCAGAGTGACTTAGTGCATACATTTCATACCTTTTTTCCCCCCTTTCTCCTCCATACTGGTCCCCTGTTGGAATCGAACTCACAACCTTGGCATTGCAAGAGCCACACTCCTCCCACTGAGCCACATGGTACTATACAACAACAACAGTTACACACTCCATACCGACAAAGGGAGAACGCTAACGCTCATAATGTTCTCATAATATTATATAAATCCACTAGTAAAGTATTATTGTCACATATAATAGGTTATTTCCTTTTTACTGTGCCACATGTATAATAAGTAATTGATTAATGGACCTGGTAAGCTGGTGACAATGGCTTTGTTCACACAAGGACTCTTCAGGGCAGAAGGTGAGGCTACGGAGGATGTTCTAAGCACGGCTAACCTTGTCGGCAGAGGACTTAACGGCACGCTCGATAACGCAAACAATGTCATTAGGCACAAACAGGACCTGTGTCTCCTGTTGTTGATGGGGAAAGATAACCACTGCTTAATTTGCATGAGGATCGTCGTCACCGAACCGATTCGGGTCTTAGCTTAATAATAATAAAAGTGTGCATTATAATACAGATGCTTAATTAAGGGTGAAGTTACTGATAATTAACTGCCGACCTTGCTAAATGTCAATCAACAGGTTATCTTCAAAAACAAGGGGCGGATTTAGCCATGGAAGGCAAAATTGTTAAATCTGGCTAAATATACTCTCCGTGCCCGTTCTAGTCTGCTGTTATTCTCTACATATGTAGGATCTTAATTTGAGCCTGTTTGCTACAGCAGGAAAAGCAACAATGTGAATTATTATGTGAATTAGTTGATACATTTTTCGTAAGGGAAAATCACGACTGAAAGTTATCCTGCAAGACGTTGATCAAATTAGGATTCCTACATCTGTATGTACGATTATTAATTTCATAAGTGAGAGGAGTATCTGTAAGAATCCTTAGGTTTTTACAGATACAGGCTGAATACTGAGAGAGTAGGGCACTTCTGGTAAATTGTGTCAGTGCAGAGTAACATAATTATTTAGCATTGTCCAACAACACGGTCGCAGTTAACATGTGTTTCATTTCATGAATTTACCTTCATTGATTCAGGACTGCCTCTGCACAGTTGGCGGCAATCCATCACCGCACTCACTGTGTTGAATATAAGAAAGCCAACATTTCAGCCCTGCCCACTTCCCCCTCCCAATGTCAACATGTCTCCCCTGTTTTAAAGAAATATTCTATGTTTTTCCCCCCTTATAACTCCATCGTCATCAACCATAATGAACCAGCCTAATGGTGGCTTCAAGTGAAGGGAGGCAGACCAGTGGGGCAAGAACTCATCTTTTTTCTTACCCACTCTTTATGGGCAAGGAGTTTGGATTTACTGTTTTAATGAGACTGCTGTATTTCTTTCCCCCTCTCCTGTATTTATGGTGCCCTGAATTATGCCACCAAACATTATCCCAGTGAGCCAGGAGTTATGGGGACATCACCTTACATCACCAGAGATGTATCAGTACAATGAAATATGACTTCACAAGCAGGGCAGATCCAGCCGTGCCAGTTGGATTGAGTATCCGGGGGCTGACGGAGCACGGGAGAGCACGAAGATGTTTTTTCCTCATTGCTATACATTTCATATTCAGCAATCAGTCATAGTAGACGTTTCCTGAACAGAGCAACAGGTCACAATAAATGCCCTTCGCAGGTATTCACAAAGCCTCAAAGTCAAAAGTGTACCTTTGAGTACAATCACTGGCCCAGGCCCTTTGAGTACAATCAAGTCAAGCAGAACAGTTTGTTTACGATTAAGTCACTGTCAAAGATCGGGACAACAGAATTCCCTAGAGAATAGACTTTGAGGAGTTTCAGAGCAATATCTTTCTCCAAAGGGGTACTTTGGCTGTCCACATAGGTAGGGGAACACTTTTTGGTTCCAGGTAGAACTCTTTAGGATTCCATGTAAAACCCTCTGTCGAAAGGGTTCTACATGGAATCCAAAAGAGTTCTACCTAGAACCAAAAGGGTTCTACCTGGAACCAAAAAGGGTTCTTCAAAGGTTTTTCCTATGGGGACAGCCAAAGAACCCTTTTAGGTTCTAGATAGCACCTTTTGTACCAAGAGTACTATGATATGACAGCTGATAGCTGTAATATTAATGTGTCTCAACATACTGAATTGTAATTGCTTGCATTCTACCGTCATTTCATACTGCGCTATGATTGTTTAAGACCATCCAGGTCGTGAGGAAATTTCAGTTGATCATGGCCAGAGACACATGAACATGGAAGCTAAAGCTAGCTAATAAAGAGCTACGTTTTATAAAGATCCTGTCCTACATATAATTTTGTACAAAGCGTGCAAAACAAGACAATCGCCATCAGCTTCTCCGAATATTGCACCTGTTATTCCAGCAGAATATTGGGCAGAATATTGTCATATATACAGTATACCACCAGCCATGCTACTGTATCACCTGTTATTCCAGCAGGCAATGCCACAAGGCAGGATATTGTCATATATACAGTACACCACCAGCCATGCTACTGGATCACCTGTTATTCCAGCAGGCAATGCCACAAGGCAGAATATTGTCATATATACAGTACACCACCAGCCATGCTACTGTATCACCTGTTATTACAGCAGGCAATGCCACAAGGCAGAATATTGTCATGTATACAGTACACCACCAGCCATGCTACTGTATCACCTGTTATTACAGCAGGCAATGCCACAAGGCAGGATATTATCATATATACAGTACACCACCAGCCATGCTACTGTATCACCTGTTATTACAGCAGGCAATGCCACAAGGCAGGATATTGTCATATATACAGTACACCACCAGCCATGCTACTGGATCACCTGTTATTCCAGCAGGCAATGCCACAAGGCAGAATATTGTCATATATACAGTACACCACCAGCCATGCTACTGGATCACCTGTTATTACAGCAGGCAATGCCACAAGGCAGGATATTATCATATATACAGTACACCACTAGCCATGCTACTCTATCACAAACACAGGTAATGAATAACAATATACCCAGCGAACAAAATACACCAGATTACAACCAAATGCTTCTTGGATAAAATATTCCTTTTGCAATCAGTATACAACCTGACATCACAAAATTGCATCTACTTTTGCCTGCTGGGTAAGCACTAAGGCCACTTGTTTGGCACCAGCAGCTCCACAGCAGAATAAGCGCTGTGTAATAGTGTACAGTTCACACGCCATCTGCATCACTGCATCACAATAACTCACTGCACATTATTCACTCGGTTTGTCGCTAAGCCGCTCAACATGTAGATGAGCTGCTGTTACACCACTGTGAAATCAGACTGCTAGTGGCAAAGCAGAATCTTCTGTCGTCTCCGCAGTCCCATTTCCTTTTTCGGCCAAGCAGCGTTCCAGCCAACGTTCCATCTACATTCCATCATAATGTGAGACATGTCAATCAGAGCTCATAAGAAGCACACTGATCTCCCAGAGAGATTATTATGTCATCCGAGGATATAGAGGAAACATGCACATCTCCCTGTCCATCCTCTCCTGAGGAGGGTTTGAAATAGAGAGGAAGAGACTCCTTGGCTGTGATTAGAGAGGGAGATTGAGTGCATTTGTGCAACGTGGCGACGGCTTATTACAATGCATAGCATGTTGTTGGAATGATGTGTTGTGTTCTGTATACTCCCAATAGCTTTCCAAAATGTCAATGCAACACAATACACAACCTCCGCTTGGCCTATTGTTCTACTCAACTGTTTAATATTGCCAGCTTGCTGATGCACAGTATATCCTAATTGCTTTTTTGGTCCGAAAAGGAGATTGCAAAATGCATTGATTCCAGTCCAATCTCAGAGACACTCTTTCAAACTTTTAGATTTAATCGCTTCAGTGCCAGTAACACAGCCAGTCCTCCCTCCAGAGTGGAAAAATGCATCATCCTTTCACTGTCGCCGATGTGTAGTGAGCTACATGACGCATTCACCATTGAGAAAATGAATGGGAAGTTACAATTTAAAAAATGAATGGGAAGTTACCATTGTGAAAAAGTAATGGGAAGTTACAAGTGAGAAAATGAATGGGAAGTTACAAGTGAGAAAATAAATGGGAAGTTACCATTGAGAAAAAGTAATGGGAAGTTACCATTGTGAAAATGAATGGGAAGTTACCATTGGAAAAAGTAATGGGTAGTTACCATTGAGAAAAGGTAATGGGAAGTTACCATTGAGAAAATGAATGGGAAGTTAATATTTTGAAAATGAATGGGAGCTCTAACGTTTGAACTCTCCCAGCATTCTTGGTTTGTGAGAGATGGCATGGTAAAATTGTGTAGATTGCCTCTGTAAATTAAAATCCAAGTTGTGGTCTGTATAGATGCTTGTTCTCTCTCTCTCTCTCTGATCCTTACTTTAACTTTTTGTGCTGTTGTTTGGGAACATTGGATATATTGAATCAAAACCCTTGAAGAAACATCTACAGTATTCTCTCACGCACATGGCATTAGTATATTGTCAATGCTGCAGGCTCTATTTCTTGTGGTTGTAGGTAACAATTCCAGGCAACAAAACGGACCTCAATTTCCAAGCGAGTCCTAAGCTTCCTAGTAATATGAAACCAACCATGAAACAATTGTTTGATACATAATAGAAAAATTTGTTTTCGCTTCCTCGTTTGCGTGAAGCAAAGTCTTCCCACAGGAGCCTGTACACATATTTCCTCTCCTGTTTTGGTTTTCAATTAATTTACTTAACGTATTTTCATCCCCTGGTTTTAAAACAACTCAAAAGGAACTGCCTCCATGCTGTTATGAGACTATTTCTTATTAAGAGAGTCATTCATCCCTATTCATCTCTGGGTCCTGGGTCAGGGGTCAGGCATGTGACTGGTGTACTGCCAACTAGCTGTTTGGGGTTTTACATGTTGGAATTTGTCCTTGTCGTCTCCCAAATTAGCCAGATAATTACTCAAGGCTAAACGGTGTTCAGGACAACAATGAAAAAAGAGGGACGGGGGACCAAATATAGCAACACCTTGTGAATATTAGAACAGTTATATTGTACAGGACAGCAGACCTGGATTCAAATACTTTTTGAAATAATTTTAAATGCTTTATCTGGGCTTGATTGAGCTTGTCTGATGCATTGGAACCAATAGAGTACTTGCAAAACTAGATTCCTCTAAAACTGTTTGGCTAGCTAGCTAACAAACATACAGTGCATATACATTATTTTACATACTTTCCTATCACAGCAATGGGAAACCACAGTTGACCACCTCCCTGACCAAATTGGCTGACCTTTAGCCCATCATAAGAAGGTTCATGTCCGAAATAGTATTTTAATTCCTAATTCTATGGGGACGACCTCCAAGGGAGGTCCATATTTGCAAGGACACAAACACACACTGACACACACACACACACACACACACACACACACACACACACACACACACACACACACACACACACACACACACACACACACACACACACACACACACACACACACACACACACACACACACACACACATTCAATAATGTTGAACTCTGCTGTGGTCCAATAAAGCAACCATCATAAAACAACTTATCAGTGCAAAATTTGAATTGTGACACACTTACCGATCATGTGCCATGGTGAAATAACTTTGATGGGCTTCAACTCCATCACCACAGTCTTCACCCTTTCAAACTTCTGGCAGGCTAGACAGGTACTGACCTTTAAGCTCAAAGTGACAAATTGAAACATTGTGTGCTCGCTGATGTGGCATTCATAGAAATAATAATTTCACATATAATAGAATGTGATCGATAAACAAAAGGTTATTTCACTTGCCCAGCTGTCCACATCCTTGACAATTCCACACCAGAAGAAGCGTAGGTTGATTTTGGTAATCATGCACTGCACTCAGAAATGGCCAGCATGCATCTCGGTCAGCACGGCCTCCTTCTCCTCCTTTGTGAAAATCACCCTCCTGTGTGGCTGGTCATCCTTCCCCTGTAGGTGCATGTGATTGCCTAACAAGTTGGAAGGCAAGAGTTATTGAAATACTAGAGTTTAAGTCTGGAGATATGTGAATGTGGTAAGCCTGATCACCGACAACAACGAGACAGCCTACAGGGAGGAGGTCAGAGACCTGGCCGGGTGGTGCCAGAATAACAACCTATCTCTCAACGTAACCAAGACTAAGGAGATGATTGTGGACTGCAGGAAAAGGAGGACCGAGCACGCCCCATTCTCATCGACGCGGCTGAAGTGGAGCAGGTTGAGAGCTTCAAGTTCCTTGGTGTCCACATCAACAACAATCTAGAATGGTCCAAACACACCAAGACAGTCGTGAAGAGGGCACGACAAAGCCTATTCCCCCTCAGGAAACTAAAAAGATTTGGCATGGGTCCTGAGATCTTCAAAAGGTTCTACAGCTGCGACATCGAGAGCATCCTGACTGGTTGCATCACTGCCTGATACGGCAATTGCTTGGCCTCTGACCGCAAGGCGCTACAGAGGGTAGTGCATACGGCCCAGTACATCACTGGGGCTAAGATGCCTGCCATCCAGGACCTCTACACCAGACGGTGTCAGAGGAAGGCCCTAAAAATTGTCAAAGACCCCAGCCACCCCAGTTATAAACTGTTCTCTCTACTACCGCATGGCAAGCGGTACCGGAGTGCCAAGTCTAGGACAAGAAGGCTTCTCAACAGTTTTTACCCCCAAGCCATAAGACTCCTGAACAGGTAATCAAATGGCGACCTGGACTATTTGCATTGTGTGCCCCCCCAACCCCTTTTATTACGTTGCTGCTACTCTCTGTTTATCATATATGCATAGTCACTTTAACTATACATTAATGTACATACTACCTCAATTGGGCCAACCAACCAGTGCTCCAGCACATTGGCTGACCGGGCTATCTGCATTGTGTCCCACCCACCACCCACCAACCTCTCTTTTACGCTACTGCTACTCTCTGTTCATCATATATGCATAGTCACTTTAACCATATCTACATGTGCATACTACATGAATCAGCCTGTCACGCCCTGACCTTAGTTCCTTTGTTATGTCTCTATTTTGGTTTGGTCAGGGCGTGAGATGGGGTGGGCATTCTATGTTTTTGTTCTATGTTTTATATTTCTATGTGTTTGGCCGAGTGTGGTTCTCAATCAGGGGCAGCTGTCTATCGTTGTCTCTGATTGAGAACCATACTTAGGTAGCCTCATCCCACCTGTGTTTTGTTGGTAGTTGTTTTCTGTTGTGTGTCTGCACCAGCCAGAACTGTTTTGGTCGTTCTCATTGTTATTTTTGTTATTTCAGTGTTCATTAAATAAATATGGACACGTACCACGCTGCACCTTGGTCCTCTCCTTCCAACAGCTGTAACACAGCTTGACTAACCGGTGTCTGTATGTAGCCTCGCTACTTTTATAGCCTCGCTACTGTATGTAGCCTGTCTTTTTACTGTTGTTTTATTTATTTACCTACCTATTGTTCACCTAATACTAGAGCTTGTAAGTAAGCATTTCACTATTCACTGTTGTATTCGGTGCACGTGACAAATAAACTTTGATTTGATTTGATTTTCTCAGCTCCCCCCCTACGAATGTTGTCGAGATCAGTGGTGCCTTCATAGTACTTCACCTGGTTGGAAATAAAAAATAAAAAAATCTCCTCGAGGGATCCATTAAAGTGCAAGCTACATATAAACGGAAAGCTACAGTAACAGTTACCTAGCTGGCTTAAGTTAGCTAAATAAAACTGTCTGGCTAGCTAGCTAACTTGCTGACTTGGCAGGCTGAGGTAAATGAGCAGCTAGCAATGTCAATCTGAAAACTGCTTAAATTATGTAACAATATTATCATTTAAAATACAAATATATGGTAAGGAAAGTCTTCTCTTTTCAGTCTTTTCTGAAGCAGTACTGTAGGTAGTCACGATTGCGAGCTAATACATTTGAGCAGACCGAGCGGGCGCTTATAAGGTGAAATAAAACTAGAACTACCCGCGTCCTCCGTCCTCTGAAACGAGGTAAAATAGAGCCAAGCAGCCAGCAGAGCATGGATGCTTTGGGGCAAATTATTATTATTATTTTATGGGGAAAAATTGGGTGACACCAAAGCCGGCGGGGTCTACGGGGGTGTGTGGAACGCCAGTGCTCCAGTGTTGTATTGGTGGACATCTCTAATCAAATTAAAATAATTGGATAGGTACCTGGGGGCTGAATCTAATAATTTTGTGGACCAGAACAAGTTGAATTAATATTACCCTTTTCTATACAGAGCCACCCTAGCTGATTAAATGCTCGACCTCCAGATGAGTACGAGGTGGGAGTATAATGTACAATTCGCACCAGCTTGTTTTGGTTGGTCTCTTGTTTATTCTTTAGATGTTGTGAACCATGACGTGCATGCATAATCAGTGATAATGAACTAGCGCACCTGCCAGAACATATACAACATTGTTTACAATCATTGGTAATCAAATTTACTGCAACACCAATTAATATCCCAAAATTTTATGTGGCTCATTAAACAGCCACGTAGATAAATATTGATAAAGTAGTTTATGCCTTGATCCATCTATAGACAGTAGATTTAAAGCTGCAATGTGTAACTTTTTTATGCGACCCAATCAAACAAACATAGAAATGTGAGTTGTAGATCAGTCATTCTCATTGAAAGCAAGTCTAAGAAGTGGTAGATCTGTTATATGTGTGCTATTTCTATGCTTATGTTTTTTGTTGTTGCATCTTTTACATACACAGCTGGTGTACTCTAGTCTACAATATTTTTAGTTATGGAAAATATATTTTACAGCGGTTTAGTTGGTTCATTTATTTTCCACACTATACCTGATTGTTTTGACACAAACTGAAATTAGGCAAACTATTAGAATTTTAGCAACCAGGAAATGGGGGACTGATTACTGCATAGTGCATCTTTAACATGTCACAAGCTCCCTTCAGACTATTTTAAAATAATACCTCATATTCCATATGAAACCTCATTTTTGATCAGATTAACAAAACTGTTAACAAAACTCTCTCTCTTTACTTTATAAGCAGGAAGATGGCCTCTCGCTCCCAGTGGATAACTGATGATCACTGTTACTGCCCATTTGCAGTTCACACCATGGTCGGGTACGACCCGAAACCACATCTATTATTTAAATGATGCTTCTAATTAGTGGGTGTTTATACATTGCAGGTCTTGAAATTATGAAAAATAGATATGCCGATATAAAAAAATTCACCATGGGATTTTAATGACTTTAATGACACATCTCACTGGAAACATACTATGCTCTGTCTGTGGTGGACTACCTGACCATTCTGAGGTCAAATAAACACTGAATTATACTGGCCTCTTCAAGGCCTCCAAGGCGCACATATCCCAGTTTATCAGAGGAGTGCATGCAGAAATTAACACAAATTAGCACTGTCCTTCAGAACCATAAAAACAAAGGGAGGGGTGATGGCTATATGCCAGATATACATCTTCGGGGAAAAACAGCTCTTGTAGTCCATAGGCATGGCCCGGTTGTGAGATCACCGGCTTTGTTGTTATAAATCAGATTCACAACCTATTTTTACTCATCAATAAATCTTATTTGAGAAAAAAGCACCAGAGGAACCCATGAAGCAACACTAACGACTGAAACAAGCAAGTTACTTCTAGTGCCACGTTGGTTCGAACACCGCGGCCCGCGTAATGATCGTTATTTATTTTAGCTGTCTTCTCGGTCTCAGATACTAATATCAGGCTGATCTGTCTAAGTAGCAATGAGAACAACATTAGGAGGGTGAGTGGTCATTAGCCAGTCTTGTTAATTGCACATATCGTGGCAATTAAGAGTCATGGTGAATGCAAGTACGATCAACAATCATGTTAATAGATGGTAGACATAATAGTTGGTGTGTGGTGTCGAAGAGGATAAGATATTAGTGGATGTTTTATAACTCAGAAGAATGTAATGCAATTATTCATTGGATTGTATCTGGCCTATATATTATGGCAGGTTGGGACACATGTCATCCATTAAAAAAGATGCCACAAGATTTACAAACCAAAGAGAATATGAAGAATTTCAGCTGGAACTATAAAATCTACACAATAGTACATAGTTACCGGTAGACCTGGGTTTAAAAAGAAATTGAAATCATTTCAAGTACTTCCTCTGTGATTTATTGAGTTTTCCTGGCTTAATGGACCAATAGAATAGTCACCAAAATGGCAAACCCCATCCATCAATAACTCCAGGCAGACTACAGCAAATGCTTCAAAGTATTTTAAAGATTTCAAGATCTGGTTCCCAGACAGCCTATACACAGAAACTGTTATACCCATGAATCTCACAGAGACATACTGTACATGTGTCAATGTCATAGAAACATACTGTAGCTTGGTACATTTGGCTCACAAAGCCATCCAATCCACATTACAGGTTGTACGTTAATTCCCCATGACAATATTGAATTAATGTAGTAATATGGAAATAGGAACTCTGAAGAAATAATACCTAATGGGGCATACGTTGGATCGTTATGGTCCGTAATTACCGAGAACTCCACGCCTGACAGGCATGTTATCGATTCCTCATGCTATGATGTCCACTCTGTCAAAAGTCTAAGACTGCATTCTGACAACTCTATCAAAAGACTCCATTCAAAAATGTTCCAGATCAATATAGATGATATAAGTGATGTCTTAATGATGTCCTACCACCATTTCCGTACCTACCTAAGCACTGCGATGGGGGTTTGGGTAGTTGGGTGTATTCTTCAAAATGTTTTTAATTTTTTCTCTCTCATTGGAAGTGTAAGGATCTTTTTACCCTCTCTGGTAGAGCGGAACCGAATCATCTCAATCTTATTTGTATTTGAAATATTAATGATTAATGACGTACAAACACTGATCATTCATTGGGTGGCACATTTTTCCATCTCTTCGTTCTCAAACAAAGAGTTGTAAATGGTTAGCCCTCGAAAAGATGTCACATAAAGCTAACTTCATTTTTCAATGTTTTTAATTATTTTCACACATCTTTTTGAGTGAGAAAAAACTAAACGTCAGTGAACGCTATCCCTGATGCAGTGGAAATAATTGAAACACGTTGAATAATGAAGTAAGCTTTATGCGACATCTTTTGGAGTGCGAACCCATTTACACCTCTTTGTCTGTCTGAATTGGCGGGTCTTACGCACCAGCCAAGCTTCTGGGAGAGCACCATGGTTCTCTTCTGATTCATCTCTTCTTTCTCCTCCGCTAGACTCAGATGAAAAGCATATATAGGAGTGTGTATAATGAGCGTGCCTATTTAATACACGTTAGATTTAGGGGACCAACTAAAATACGAACATCGAGGTTGATGTGTTTATGTGCAAACGTGGGAAAATAGATTTATATTGAGAATTGATGCAAAGAAGGTTATGCTGGTAATTCCATAAGTATACCAAACAGCTGGCCTGTTGAAAAAGTTGAATTGAAAAAAGCTTTGACATTTTGTACCATCAGAGCACCTTGGTCATGCCCTACGCTAGTCTGATTTATTTTAGCCAATCAGTGTAGGAGATGTATCATGGACAGGTCAGGCCTGTTTTTATCACTGGACCAAATGCAGCTACTTCTACTAAATGCTGATTACACTGAAAAGTAACTTTCAGTCACACCAATCAATCAATCAAATGTATTTATAAAGCTCTTTTTACATCAACAGATGTCACAAAGTGCTGTACAGAAACCCAGCCTAAAACCATAAACAGCAAGAAAAACAGCAAGTAATGCAGATGTAGAAGCACCGGTGATAGCAACACCTGTCACGCCCTGGCCATAGAGAGGTTTTTATTCTCTATTTTGGTTAGGCCAGGGTGTGACTAGGGTGGGTATTCTAGTTTCTTTATTTCTATGTTTTCTATTTCTTTGTGTTTGGCCGGGTGTGGTTCTCAATCAGAGGCAGCTGTCTATCGTTGTCTCTGATTGAGAACTATACTTAGGTAGCCCTTTTTTCCACCTGTCTTTGTGGGAAGTTGACTTTGTTTAGGGCACATAGCCTTTAGCGTCACGGTTTGTTTTTGTAGTGTTTATTGATTTGTTCGGCGTCATCTTTTATTCAATAAAATAAAATGTACGCTCACCACGCTGCACCTTGGTCCTCCTCCTTCAACAGCTGTGACAGAACTTCCCACCAACAAAGGACCAAGCAGCGTGGCCAGGAGAGGCAGCCCCCAAAATATTTTTGGGGGGGGCACACGCGACGGTCGGCGGAGCCGAGGATGGAACCAGAGCTCGTCGGGGTGAACTTGGAGAGGAGCGAAGGTAGTGAAGTAGAGACAGTGAAGGAGTTGATGGGGAGATTGGAGGAGAGAGCTATGAGAGAGCTGCTGTGTTGGTGCATGAGGCACGACATTCCTACGGAGCGTGTCCTCGGGTTGATGTCACCTGAGTCAGCGCTCCATACTCGTCCTGAGGTGCGTGCTAGCCGTCTGGTGAAGACTGTGCCAGCCCCACGCACTAAGCCTTCTGTACGCCTACCCAGCCCTGCACGTCTTGTGCCAGCTTGGCGCTCCAGACCTCCAGTGCGCCTCCACAGCCCGGTGAGTCCTGCGCCGGCTCTACGCACGGTTTCCCCAGTTCGCCAGGAGAACCCAGTGCGGCCTGTTCCAGCTCCACGCACGTGCCGGGCTAAAGTGGGCATGCAGCCAAGAGGAGCGGTGCAAGTGCTAAGCACCAGAGCTACAGTGCTCCCCTACAGCCCGGTTCGACCTGTGCCTGCGCTCTGGAGGTGCCAGGCTAGAGTGGGCATTCAGCCTGGAAGAGTGGTTCCAAGGCTACACACCAGAGCTCCAGTGGTCCCCTACAGCCCGGTTCGACCTGTGCCTGCGCTCTGGAGGTGCCAGGCTAGAGTGGGCATTCAGCATGGAAGAGTGGTTCCAAGGCTATGCACCCGATCTCCAGTGCTCCCCCACAGCCCGGTTCATCCTGTGCCTCCTCCACGGACCAGGCCTCCAGTAGGTCTCCCCAGCCTGGTGAGTCCGGTGCCTGCTCCACGGGCCAGTCCGGAGCCTCAGGCGATGGTCCCTAGTCCGGAGCCTCCAGCGACGGCCTCCAGTCCGGAGCCTCCAGCGACGGCCTCCAGTCCGGAGCCTCCAGCGACGGCCTCCAGTCCGGAGCCTGGGGACCGTCATGGTCAGGGAGGAGGTCAGTGACCTGGCAGTGAGGTCAGGGAGGAGGTCAGTGACCTGGCAGTGTGGTCAGGGAGGAGGTCAGTGACCTGGCAGTGTGGTCAGGGAGGAGGTCAGGACCTGGCAGTGTGGTCAGGGAGGTCAGTGGCCTGGCAGTGTGGTCAGGGAGGAGGTCAGTGGCCTGGCAGTGTGGTCAGGGAGGAGGTTAGTGGCCTGTCAGTGTGGTCAGGGAGGTCAGTGGCCTGGCAGTGTGGTCAGGGAGGAGGTCAGTGGCCTGGCAGTGTGGTCAGGGAGGTCAGTGGCCTGGCAGTGTGGTCAGGGAGGTCAGTGGCCTGGCAGTGTGGTCAGGGAGGAGGTCAGTGGCCTGGCAGTGTGGTCAGGGAGGAGGTCAGTGGCCTGGCAGTGCGGTCAGGGAGGAGGTCAGTGACCTGGCAGTGAGGTCAGGGAGGAGGTCAGTGGCCTGGCAGTGTGGTCAGGGAGGAGGTCAGTGACCTGGCAGTGTGGTCAGGGAGGAGGTCAGTGACCTGGCAGTGAGGTCAGGGAGGAGGTCAGTGACCTGGCAGTGTGGTCAGGGAGGAGGTCAGTTGCCTGGCAGTGTGGTCAGGGAGGAGGTTAGTGGCCTGGCAGTGTGGTCAGGGAGGAGGTCAGTGACCTGGCAGTGTGGTCAGGGAGGAGGTCAGTGGCCTGGCAGTGTGGTCAGGGAGGAGTAAAGTGGCCTGTCAGTGTGGTCAGGGAGGAGGCCAGTGACCTGGCAGTGTGGTCAGGGAGGAGGTTAGTGGCCTGGCAGTGTGGTCAGGGAGGAGGTCAGTGGCCTGGCAGTGTGGTCAGGGAGGAGTAAAGTGACCTGTCAGTGTGGTCAGGGAGGAGGCCAGTGACCTGGCAGTGTGGTCAGGGAGGAGCTTAGTGGCCTGGCAGTGTGGTCAGGGAGGTCAGTGACCTGGCAGTGTGGTCAGGGAGGAGGTTAGTGGCCTAGCAGTGTGGTCAGGGAGGAGGTCAGTGGCCTGGCAGTGTGGTGCAAGGACAACAACCTCTCCTCCAACGTCAGTAAGACCAAGGAGCTGATCGTGGATTACAGGAGGCGGAAAGTTCTACAGCTGCACCATTGAGAGCATCTTGACTTGCTGCATCACTGCTTGGCATGGCAACTGCATCGCCCTCGATCTCATGGCCCCATGTATAGAGATAATGTTTAAAATGCCCCAGGTAGAGAGATCATGTTTGAAATTCCCCATTTAGAGATCAAGTTTGAAATGCCCCATGTATAGAGATAATGTTTAAAATGCCCCATGTATAGAGATAATGTTTAAAATGTCCCAGGTAGAGAGGTAATGTTTGAAATGCCCCATGTACAGAGATATTGTTTGAAATGCCCCATTTAGAGATCAAGTTTGAAATTCCCCATGTATAGAGATAATGTTTGAAATGCCCCATGTATAGAGATCATGTTTAAAATGCCCCAGGTAGAGAGGTAATGTTCGAAATGCCCCATGTATAGAGATAATGTTTGAAATGCCCCATTTAGAGATCAAATTTGAAATGCCCCATGTATAGAGATAATGTTTAAAATTCCCCATTATAGAGATAATGTTTAAAATGCCCCATGTAGAGAGGTCAAGTTTGAAATGCCCTATGTAGAGGTCAAGTTTGAAATGCCCCATGTAGATAGGTACAGTAGAGCTAAGACAAGGCCTCTTGTACTGTTTCCCAAATCCAACAACCTTCAAAGCTATTAACTTGTATGGAAGGATCGCCATTGTCATCCCCAGACAGACACGTTTAGCTTGAAAGAGCTCTCATTCACACAAGCCTTAATAGACTTTAATTACATCCTACCAACAGCAATCTGTAATGTCGCTAAATTTATCAATCGATTCGCCCAGCTGAACCACCCAGTCGGAGCTAAAAAAGCATGAAGCCGCGTCCCTCGTCATTTTATTTCATAACAAAAAGCAAAACGAGAGGACATGAGAGGCTGTGTGATAACCTTGCCGGTGGCATTCGTCTTGTGTGGCGGGTGTTGTCGTGGCTGGGCCTGCTGAGACAGCTTGTACACAGCCCAGTGTCTGTCGGGGCCCCATGTGGAGACAGGCTGCAACCCAACACCGCGGGGGCCGAGTCCGAAACATTCATATCGGTCATGGAGCCATTTGGCTGTAGACTCTGGTGTTGTTAATTAATTTGATCAGGGGCGGAGGGGAGGGGGAGGCAAGCCCCGCCAGAGGAGGGGGCATGTGTAGTGCGTGTAGTACAAATGACTCCCAAATGAAAGGCACATTTTAATCAAAGGGGGGAAGTCCAAGTGATTTTGTAATTCGTGAGGGTGATTGAAGATTAAATGGAGGGACAGTTCACGACATTCACCCCTCAGTTGTAATGAATGATGAAGCACTGTAATGGCTAGAGCCCAGAGGTCTTTCCTGTCAGGCCACGTGGTTAGGAAAACTCCAGGCCCTAGCCATGACGTAATAGAAAGAAGCAACTATTATTATTATTTTTAGCATTTTAGGCGTTACATCATTAGGTTATTCCAGAGTTAAGCGCTTTGGGTGAATTGGTATGTTATGTTAATTTTTATCCCGTTATAAGTACTCATGCCAGCACTGTGATGATCTTGGCTCCTTTCATCAATCTTACATGAGACAAAGTTTTAAAAAATGGCTTTGGCATTCCTAGCTGAGTTTTACAATGTTGTCATGTAGAGAGGATGTTGAAGGGATCATCACTCTGATACTATATCCCAAAGCCCTGTCTCTCACCCCTGACATTGTTCAAGGAGCATAACTGTTTTAGGGCAAAACAGGTGTCAACCTACATCAACTCCAAATGTTTTATGGGTGTAACACTGAGCACACAAAATGGTGGGGTTTGATCTATTGAACGAGGGCCAGGGAGACTCTCATGCTTCATTTCGAATGAATTTCGTTATGTGTCCTTTTCATCCTTTTGATTCCCTTGCTCTCCAGCCTTTAGCTGAAATGAAATTGATTTGCATAATGAAAAGAGATCAAATTTACTGTACAGAACTGAGACATAATAATGAATTCTCTCTCAGGCAGAATGGGGTATAAACCACAAAGAGCAGGGAGACGAAGGGAGAGGTGAAAGAAAGAAACAATAAAATGCAATTATACAGCACCAATAAACCTAGAACTTCTCCATGTACCAATACCAAGATAGGAGGCTCACATTATTTCATTCGGCAAAGCCAACAAAGGCTCATTCAAAGCCGCAATGAGTCTTACAACATGACAATTCCTCTAATCAGCCGTGCTCCAAAAGTGAAAAGACAATGTAGGCATCCCTGTCGACAGCCCCTTTTCTTTTGGAGGTTTTACTAATTACATTTCTGTTATCATGCTAATGCTCAGTCTCAACATAGAATTTATTCTAATTATTCTGTTATTTGTTATATCTCTGTTAGGGGAATCATGTTCGAGTGGGAGGGGAGCACAGCTAAAGTGCATCTGGGCAAAGTCTCCAAAATTCATTTTTGGAAAAGGGAGGGTAGAGGGAGTTGGAGGGTTTTGCTAAAACAGTTGAGGTAGATGACTTTCCTACATCCTCTCCTAGGTTAAGAATTACCTTGAACCTTTCTTTCTGGAGTTTTACTGAAATTGGTCTTTTGATAGAAGTTGTACCAGCTGAGAAGATTTGGAAGTGGGTGGTACATACAGTAATCACAATGGGAGTTGTCAGTATTAGCGTTTACATGTGCTCATATGCTGTTTAATAGTGTACACTGTGGAGGCTCCTCAGAGGAATAAGGGGAAGACCATCCTCAGTGAATTTCATAAAAAAGAATAATTGTGAAACATTAAAAAAGTTAGCCCTTTTAGATAAAACTATACTAAATATTTTCACGTCACCAAAAAATGTATTAAAACACACGGCTTTGCAATGAAGTTCTACATTAACCTCAACAGCACTCTGTAGGGTAGCACAATGCTGTAGCCGATTGTTTCCATCCTCCTCTGGGTACATCTAATACAAAACCTAGGAGGCTTGTGGTTCTCACCCCCTTCCGTAGACGTACACACTAATTATGACAACCTCCGGAGGACATCCACCATCATATCAGAGCTCTTGCAGCAAACTGACGTTGTCCACCCAAACAAATTATCAGAGGATGAATCTAGTACTGAAATCATAAGCTACAGCTAGCTAGAACTGCAGTCCATAAAATTAAGTGAGAAGTTTTCTTTTTTTAATTAGGCAAGTCAGTTATGTACAAATTCTTATTTACAATGACAGCCTACCGGTGAACAGTGGGTTAACTGCCTTGTTCAGGGACAGAACGACAGATTTTTACCTTGTCAGCTCAGGGATTCGATTTCGGTTACTGGCCCAACGCTCTAACCACTAAGCTACCTGCTGCCCCACTTTGAGTTGACTCAAAGAGAAAGACAATAGTTTAACAGTTTTTAACAAATTAATTTATTTAAAAGTGAAGTGGAAGCAAAAGAGAGAACTAGCTATATTTCATAGTATGCTTTTCAATTTCACTTAGCTAGCGAACGCAACTAGATAGTGTAGCCGACTCAAACACCCAGCTCAAACAGAGATGAATGGTATGTTAACTTCTCTGGGATATGTGGGATGCTAGCGTCCCACCTCACTAACAACCAGTGAAATTGCAGGGCGCCAAAAAAAAAATGAAATCTCATAATTAAAATTCCTCAAACATACAAGTATTACACACCATTTTAAAGACTTCTTGTTAACCTGTTTGGGCTGCAGGGGCAGTATTGAGTAGCCGGATAAAGGTGCCCATTTCAAACGGCCTCGTACTCAATTCTTGCTCGTACAATATGCATATTATTATTACTATTGGATAGAAAACACTCTCTAGTTTCTAAACCCGTTTGAATTATATCTGTGAGTAAAACAGAACTCCTTTTGCAGCAAACTTCCTGACAGGAAGTGGAAAATCTGAAATTGATGCTCTCTTCTAGGGGCTGCCTATTAAAGTCCTTGATATTTATTTGTTTAGATGCACTTCATACGTCTTCCACTAGATGTCGACAAGGAGTGAGAGAAGAAATGGAGTGAATAACTTGATCTGGGCTCGTATAAATGCTCTTTGTAAGACGTGTCACCAGTTTCCTGTTTTCTGGAGCGCGTGTCAAGGGACCTGGATTTGCCTTCTGATAAGCTGTCGTTATGGACGACTAATATCTCCGGCTTTGATTTTATTTGATACATGTGACAATATCATCGTAAAGTATGTTTTTTCAATATAGTTTAATCAGATTATTGAAATTTTTTCGGGAGTTTTGCCGTGTTCCGTCCTATTCCGTTTGTTTACATGGAGAGATTCGCTCCACTTGGCAAGTGTGCTTGCTAAATCGAGAGGGAAAAAGGCCGTTCTAAATCCAAACAACGATTGTTCCCGACAAAGGACCCCTTGTACAACATTCTGATGAAAGATCAGCAAAAGTAGGACCCATTTTATGATGCTATTTCATATATCTGTCGAACATGTTGTGCTAGTCGTTGGCGCCCAGCTTTTGGGTACTCTCTCTCTATACCTAAGCTGGATGTCGTAATGAAGTTATTTTTAGAATTCTAACACGGCGATTGCATTAAGAACTAGTGTATCTATCATTTCCTATACAACATGTATTTTTTAGTTATGTTTATGAATAGCTATTTGGTCAGAATATGTGTGTCAGAAAAAGTGTCAGAAAAATATCCGGACGTTGTGGGATAAAGATGCTACGTTAGCACAATGTATAACCACTGATTTCAGCTCTAAATATGCACATTTTCGAACAAAACATAAGTGTATGTATAACCTGATGTTATAGAACTGTCATCTGATGAAGCTTATCAAGGTTAGTCAAAAATTATATATCTTTTGCTGGTTTGTTACAATCGCTAACTTTTGCTACTGGGAAATGGCTTGTGTTTCTGGCTATTGTGGTAAGCTAATATAACGCTATATTGTGTTTTCGCTGTAAAACACTTAATAAATCGGAAATATTGGCTGGAATCACAAGATGCCTGTCTTTCATTTGCTGTACACTATGTATTTTTCAGAAATGTTTTATGATGAGTATTTAGGTATTTGACGTTGGTGTCTGTAATTATTCTGGCGGCTTTGGGTGCAATTTCTGATTGTAGCTGCAATGTAAACTATGATTTATACCTGAAATATGCACATTTTTCGAACAAAACATAGATTTATTGAATAACATGTTATAAGACTGTCATCTGATGAAGTTGTTTGTTGGTTAGTTTGGTTGGTTCTTGGTTAGTTAGGTTGGCTTTGTGCATGCTACCTGTACTGTGAAAAATGTCTGTCCTTTTTTGTATTTGGTGGTGAGCTAACATAAATATACGTGCTGTTTTCGCTGTAAAACATTTTAAAAATCGGACATGTTGGCTGGATTCACAAGATGTGTACCTTTCATTTGCTGTATTGGACTTGTTAATGTGTGAAAGTTAAATATTTCTAAAAAATATATTTTGAATTTCGCGCCCTGCACTTGAAGTGGCTGTTGTCATATTGTGGCCGGCCTCGGGCTTGCAGCCAGAAGAAGTTAATCCAGCCACAGTGTCTGATTTCAAAAAGGATTTACGGCGAAAGCACATCTTGCGATTGTAAGGACTGGGTGTCGGAGTGTGAAGTCAGGCGCAGGAAGACAGAGGATTAAATGATAACGTTCATTTAATGAACCACGGATAAACAACGGCCACCCCACTTGACACTGGGTGCTCACAATAAACTGCCCCAGACACGGGAAACGAAAACAGTTCAGAAAATGTACTCCAACACAAACACGTAACGTCAGACTAACAAACACCAAGCTTACAATAAACAATCCCGCACAAAGAAACGGGCGTGCCGGTTGACTGATAAAGCCCAACTAATTAAGAACAAACACAAAACAGGTGTAACCAATAAACACATAAGGAGGGGGAGAAAAGGATCAGTGGCAGCTAATAGGCCGGTGACGACGACCGCCGAGCACCACCCGAACGGGAAGGAGAGCCTGCCTCGGTCGGAGTCGTGACAGCGATTATGTTAGGTCAGCGCCTAGCCACAGAAAACCATACAGCCATTTTCCAAAGAAGGAGAGGTGTCACAAAAGACAGAAATAGCATTAAAATGAATCACTAACCTTTGATGATCTTCACTGGATGGCACTCCCAGGACTTCATGTTAGACAATAAATGTGTGTTTTGTTCATCTTTATGTCCAAAAACTTAATTTGAAATTGGTGCGTTATGTTCAGAAAAGCATTGTCTCAAACAAACATCCGGTGAATGTGCAGAGAGCCACATCAAATTACAGAAATACTCATCATAAACATTGATAAAAGATACAAGTGTTCAACATACAATTAAAGATAAACTTCTCCTTAAGGCAAACACTGTGTCAAATTTCAAAAAAGTTTTACGGAAATAGCACACCATGCAATTATGTTAGGTCAGCGCCTAGCCACAGAAAACCATACAGCCATTTTCCAAACAAGGAGCGCTGTCACAAAACTCAGAAATAGCATTATAAATATTCACTTACCTTTGATCTTCATCGGAATGCACTCCCAGGAATCCTAGTTCCACAATCAGTGTTTGTTTTGTTCGATAAAGTCCATAATTTATGTCCAAATATCTCCTTTTCGTTTGCGCGTTTAGTCCAGTAATCCAAATACACAAGGCGCAGGCACTAGGTCCAGACGAAAAGTCAAAAAAGTTCCCTTAACGTTCGTAGAAACATGTCAAATGATGTATAGAATCAGTCTTTAGGATGTTTTTATCATAACTCTTCAATGATTTTCCAACCGGACAATTCTTTGTCTTTAGAAATGAAAAGGAACAGAGCTTGTGCTCAAGGTCGTGCGCGTGACTAAACTAATGGCTTTCTGCCAGACCCCTGGTTCAAACAGCTCTTATTCTCCCCCCCTTCATAGTAGAAGCCTGAAACAATGTTCTAAAAACTGTTGACATCTAGTGGAAGCCGTAGGAAGTGCAATATGACCCCATAGATACTGTATATTGGATAGGCAATCACTTGAAAAACTACAAACCTCAGATTTCCCACTTCCTGGTTGGATTTTTTATCAGGTTTTTGCCTGCCATATGGGTTCTGTTATACTCACAGACATCATTCAAACAGTTTTAGAAACTTCAGAGTGTTTTCTATCCAAATATACTAATTATATGCATATACTAGCTTTTGGGCCTGAAAAGTAGGCAGTTTACTCTGGGCACCTCATTCCTCCAAGCTACTCAATACTGCTCCCGTTCCCGAAGATGTTAACCAGCTCACTATGGCTATCCAACACTGGAACTCTTCCAAGTCAAAGTAAGCTTTTGGTTTTATTCATTTATTGCCACCAGGGTCTGCCGGTGTAACTGCTAAACTGCTTGCTGACTGTACACTGTACTGCATGATTGCAGTGGGTTAACTAATGTGTTAGTCATAGTCAACATAGCTACTAAAACTAACCAATATGGTGACAATGATGTAGACTGTGTGTAGTGGTTAGCGGGTATGATATAAAGGTTTGACTTGGAAAGTTTTTTTTGCCTGGTCACAGACAGCTGATGTGTTGTGAACTGAAGTCCACAAGTGAAGGGAAAAGGTGAGAGGAGGAGAGTGCGTAGATAAATCCAAGAAGGAATTATACAACAAGCAAAATGATCATGCTGTTTGTATGTGGCTGCTACGAAAGTGGACTGTGTTTGCGTGTGATCTTGGTTGTATTCATTCCGTCGATTCCGTAGACAAAAGTTTCTTAAACTGAAGCAAACTGAATGAAACGGGGATAAACATTCATGAATTTGTCCTATAGAGACTCTGGTTTGCAACTGTTGGACTAATGATTTCACCCTAGATCAGGTAGATGCAGACCTTGATTATTCAAATTTTTCTCTCGATCTGCCCACCTAAACGTTGCAAACTTCCATTCATAGGCTAGGTTGTAGCAACCTCATGATGGGTACAGGGAAGATTTGAGCATCATGTAGTAGTCTAAAGCTATCAATGTTACATTGAACTGGGTGAATGGAATATGAATGACAGTCATCCAATATACTGTAATAGAAATAAGGCCACGCTCATAACATTTTGTATCGTCCTCCCTCATCTTAAACGTCACCGACCGCTACTGAGTGTACAGTATATCAAACTGTCATCCATATGAAACCCCTTCATCCACAACTCAAGGCTGAGATGTTTCCCTGGGATAGCACAATGAGTAACTCACCAACGACTCTCTCCCACCACGGAATGGCCTCTTCTTCACTGCCATGTTTTCAATAATGCATGAGGACCATGTCGGTGCTACCTGTCTCTGCTCTCGACAAATGTCAGAGGTGAATGGTGTGGAAGTGTGAACAGATAACTTCCTTATATATCACAACTTCCTTATATATCGCACCGCTTCAAGCGGACAGGGAAATTAACCTCTTACTGTCTCCCAGGTAAATGAATAGGCATATGGATGAGCTCCATGTACCCTATAGTCACGGCTCCTCTGCTCTCGCCATAATTCCATCTGCCTCCACTCTCTCTCTCCATTTGTGTGCCCATTATAATGGTGCATGAAACCATGTCATTCCATGCCTCAAAATTGCAGAAAGTCTATTATACACTGTTTATTTTCATTAAAACCAGAGAGCGGTATTCTACTTTTCCAATTATTGGACTTGTCCATGGTTTTGCTTTCAGCGCAGAAGACCGGATTAAGAAGCTTCACATTATTGTTAGCACATGCGAATCCTTATCTATTGAGAGTGGTATGTTAAACCACGTTTCAGAGTCGCCGACGTTCAAGGAGCCTCTCAAGTGAGCGTAGGGATAGGTTCTTAGGTGGAGCATGGTATATGGTGCGAATGTGAATGGAGGAAAAAAGAAAAGCATTTTGTGGCTTAATTAAAGTAATATTATGTGTCTTACACTTTGTAACTGACATTTTTCCAATTGCAATTTGAGCCATTCAGACCAAGGCATGAGCGTGCATAAGAGGAAGTTGGCATGTTCATGTCCAGGCCTTTGCAACCTGTTTATCTGTGATTAGTTATCATTCATCAGTCATCATGATTATACAACGGGTGGGTCTAATCCTGAATGCTGAATGCTGGTTAAAAGCTCATTCCAGCCGGGGTCTATTCCACAAGTTACCACCGGCTAAATCTATAGTGTTAAAATGCCTATTTAATCTGTTTCATTTGACTGCGCAATCCACTGTCTCATCAGCCCAGCAAGTTATAAACTTCATCTCCACTATAAAAAGCAGCTAGACTTTAGCTCATATTTCATTAAGACTAACATTTCGTTTTCAACAGCGGAGATTTGTATAAACTTTGCTATCTGTCTCTCCGACATTTGCAACATTGTTTCAACCAGCTGTCCCATAGTAATGAACGAGTCGGGACGAGTCAGACAGACAGACAGCGTTTCTCAGCCAGTCGAAATCATGAATCAGCTGGCATCATTTTTATGGATATATACAAAGAAATGTCAGTTGAAAAAAGGTAAAAAGAAACGAAGTGCAGCTACTGTAGTTTGCAGTCTTTCCAGCTTCAATTTGAAGTGATTGTGTTAGAATACATTTTCTATGTCAGGCGAAATCGCGCCTCATTAGCTAATTATTATGGATGTATCCAAATAAATCTCACTAGAAAACAGCTTAACCAAATGCAAATGAAGCTACTTTTCTGTTATTCTTGCTGCACTTTTTGACGTAACTGTAAGTTTGCCGAAGTTGGTGAGCTAGCAAGCAAGGGATAAGAACGTTGCCAGCCAGTATGGCAATGAAACCAGTATTGCCAACTCCTCAGTAAGTAAAGTAGCTATTGGCTGTCCAAAAAGTTGCTAGAAGTCGCTAAATGACATCATCAAGTAATTTTACATAATTAGCCATGTGCATGTAATTGTGATGGACGCTGTAGGAGAGAGGAATAACGTCGTGGGAGAGACAGAAAGTGAGTAAAAAACACCCTAAATATGTTTATAACTACAAATGAGCAAGCTGTAGAGAGTGGCACACACAGCGAATAAGAACCAGATATTTGAGGCCATACTCCTTCAGCACTTTATGGACCCCATTGTTAATCCCCATCAAAACAGAGGCCTTGTCAGTCCCTATCCCCAGGAGTTTCTCTTTTTTAAGACAACACTTCTCGAGGAAAGCCACAACAGCACAGGGCTATAGATTTGGCATCTCCTTCGTCCAACTCAACAAGACCCAGAAATGTTGATACAATTGTCTGCTTGGTGTCACTAAAGTACCTTATCACAACCCCCAGGTACTTAGAAACACTTACATCCGTGGACTCATCGAGGAGGAGGCTGAAACGCTGGTCACCCACATCTGCGACCAACTTTTTCAGAAAGTATGGTGCTAGAACACCATTAATCATGTCAGTGCACTTTGTTCAGTGCATTTTGAAATGGGTAGCATCAGTGCAGTCTGAGAAAGCTCTACATGCTTCTTCAATGTGATCACATGCCAGCATGGAACAGTGTTCAGTGACAACTAATGCCATGGTGGCCTCAGCCTTTTTTGCTGAGTTTTAACCATAAATGGCAGCTGGTTTTGGGTGGAACTGTTATAAGGCTTTGCCTTTTGAGTGTGTTTTTGAGTTGTCATGTGTTTTTTTACATCACTAAGTTTGGTGTAGAAATCAGCCTTACAATACAGGCAGTATGCCCGTGTACCATCTCCAATAAACGGCTTCAACCAGCCTTTGAATTCAGGGTTTGATTCCCACTCCTTTCTGTATTTTGAGTGTACAGTTTATACTGAGACATGATGAGGTAACCAGTGATTTATTTTTGTGCGGTGACTTTATTTAGACAAAGAACATTTTACATTTACATCCCGCCCTGAATGTAAGCCAGTGCAGGATCAGCCAGTGGCGGCTTCCAGCATGCGCAATTCATTTGCAGTCGGGAAGCGGAGAGGTGAACATCTGCTGCTCTGACTGCAGCTGGGAGGGACTGCTGCGCGAGGACTGGGCCGCCTGTGAGTGCTTTGGGACTAGGCTGGGGCCCACGGGAGAACCGGCTGCTCGTTGAGAAGAGTAAGAATGATATGTGCTTTCACGTCAGTCTCCGAAAGTCTCCAGTAACACCAGAAAAAGTCGCTAGTCTGTCGCTATTTGTTGCTACTTTTTGAAAATGTGTCGCTAGAGGGATCTGAATACTCGCTAAATATAGTGACTAAGTCGCTAAGTTGGCAACAATGAATGGAACACATAGAACGACTGACTGGGTCGCTCGCGTCCATAGATACAGAAACAAATAGAAGGAACGACAGGGTCGTGTCTCTGGTAACCGAACCAATAGAACGAACGACTGCCGGCTTGGGTAGCAACCCTACATTTGTGTCGGGACTGTATTTTGTGGAAGGATGAAATAGAATGAAAAAATTAATCAAAATATTGTTTTTACCGTCATTTTTTGAAAATGTCGGTAGCCATTATATAAAAGTGATAATGGCCTCGAAGCTTGTGTTTGGAGGATATATTGGCAAAGTTTGACTTCGTCTCGGGCCTAACAATACCCGTGCCAATATATCCTCCAAACACCAGCTTCTCGGGCATTATCACTTAATTACTTATCATTCACTCGGGAATTCTGGCACCATCATGGCATTGCATGTGTCACATTGATTGATTGGTCATTTTTGTTTTATAGTTTAGCCATAAATGTTCATTTTAAAGCAATTGGATCAATTGTCCTCACTTGTACCTGTGATACAGGTTGTACCAACATTACCAGTCAGAAGTTTGGACACACCTACTCATTTCCGAGTTTTAATAGTGAAGACATCAAAACTATGAAATAACACATACGGAATCATGTAGTAACCAAAAAAGTGTTAATCAAATCAAAATATATGTATTATTTGAGATTATTCAAAGTAGCCACCCTTTGCCTTGATGACAGCTTTGCAAATTCTTGGCATTTATGCGTTTGAGCCAATCAGTTGTGTTGTGACGAGGTAGGGTTGGTATACAGAAGACCAAGTCCATATTTTATTTGTTTCACCTTTATTTAACCAGGTAGGCTAGTTGAGAACAAGTCCTCATTTACAACTGCGACCTGGCCAAGATAAAGCAAAGCAGTTCGACACATACAACAACACTAAGTTACACATGGAATTAACAAACATACAGTCAATAATACAGTAGAAAAGCTCTACTATATACAGTCTGTGCAAATGAGGTAGGATAAGAGAGATAAGGCAATAAATAGGCCATGGTGGCGAAGTAATTACAATATAGCAATTAAACACCGGAATGGTAGATGTGCAGAAGATGAATGTGCAGGTAGACATACTGGGGTGCAAAGGAGCAAGATAAATAAATAAATACAGTATGGGCATGAGATAGTTGGATGGGCTATTTACAGATGAGCTATGTACAGGTGCAGTGATCTGTGAGCTGCTCTGACAGCTGGTGCTTAAAGCTAGTGAGGGAGATATGAGTCTCCAGCTTCAGTGATTTTTGCAGCTTGTCCCAGTCATTGCCAGTAGAGAACTGTCAGGAAAGGCGGCCAAAGGAAGAATTGGCTTTAGGGGTGACCAGGGAGATATACCTGCTGGAGCACGTGCTATGGGTGGGTGCTGTTATGGTGACCAGTGAGCTGAGATAAGGCGGGGCTTTACCTAGCAGAGACTTGTAGATGACCTGGAGCCAGTGGGTTTGGTGACGAGTATGAACCGAGGGCCAGTCAAAGAGAGTGTACAGGTCGCAGTGGTGGGTAGTATATGGGGCTTTGGTGACAAAACGGTTGGCACTGTGATAGACTGCATCCAATTTGCTGAGTGTTGGAGGCTATTTTGTAAATGACATCGCCAAAGTCGAGGATTGGTAGGATGGTCAGTTTTACGAGGGTATGTTTGGCAGCATGAGTGAAGGATGCTTTGTTGCGAAATAGGAAGCCGATTCTAGATTTAATTTTGGATTGGAGATGCTTAATGTGAGTCTGGAAGGAGAGTTTACAGTCTAACCAGACACCTAGGTATTTGTAGTTGTCCACATATTCTAAGTCAGAACCGTCCAGAGTAGTGATGCTGGACGGGTGGGAAGGTGTGTGCAGCGATCGGTTGAAGAGCATGCATTGCATATGGCAAGAACAGCTCAAATAAGCAAAGAGAAACGACAGTCCATCATTACTTTAAGAAATTAAGATCAGTCAATGGGGAAAATGTCAAGAACTTTGAACGTTTCTTCAAGTGCAGTCTCACAAACCATCAAGAGCTATGATGAAACTGGCTCTCATGAGGACCGCCACAGAAAAGGAAGACCCATAGTTACCTCTGCTGCAGAGGATAAGTTCATTAGAGTTACCAGCCTCAGAAATTGCAGTCCAAATAAATGTAACAGACAAATTTCAACATCAACTGTTCAGAGGAGACTGCGTTAATCAGGACATCATGGTCGAATTGCTGCAAAGAAACAATTACTAAAGGACACTACTAAGAAGAAGATACTTTCATGGGCCAAGAAACACGAGCAATGGACATTAGACCGGTTGAAATCTGTCCCTTTGTCTGATTAATCAAAATTTGAGATTTTTGGTTCCAACCGCCGTGTCTTTGTGAGACACAGAGTAGGTGAATTGATGAACTCCACATGTGTGGTTCCCCCCTTGAAGCATGGAGGAGGAGGGGTGCTTTGCTGGTGACAATGTTGGTGATTCATTTAAAATTCAAGGCACACTTAACCAGCATGGCTACCACAGCATTCTGCACCAATATGCCATCCCATCTGGTTTGCGCTTAGTGGAACTATCATTTGTTTTTCAACAGGACAATGACCCAACACACCTCCAGGCTGTGTAAGGGCTATTTGACCAAGAAGGAGAGTGATGGTGCTGCATCAGATTGCCTGGCCTCCACAATCACCGGACCTCAACATAATTGAGATGGTTTGGAATGAGTTGGATCGCAGACTGAAGGAAAAGCAGCCAACAAGTGCTCAGCATATGTGGGAGCTCCTTCAAGACTGTTGAAAAAACATTCCAGGTGAAGCTGGTTGAGATAATGCCAAGAGTGGGCAAAGCTGTCATTAAGGTAAAGGGTGGCTACTTTGAAGAATCTCAAATATATTTTGATTTGTTTAACACTTTTTTGGTTACTACATGATTCCGTATGTGTTATTTCATAGTGTTGATGTCTTCACTAATATTTTACAATGTAGAAAATATTGAAAAATAAAGAAAAACCCTGGAATGAGTAGGAGTGTCCAAACTTTTGGCTGGTGTCTTGTGCCTATGGCACATAAGTTAATGGCTGCAGGCTGGAATAGCTTCTTACCTCCCACTGTGAGAGAAGCTACACAGCATTAGAGCACATCCCATAGGAGAGATCAGGTGCTGGGGTGCCCATTAATATGACCATTAATCTTTAGAGTGGACATCACTGATGAAGTGGCTACATTTCCACAGTGCTGGCTAGACAACTTTTCTTCCCATACAGGAACACTGCTCACAAGTCATGTCTTGGGATTATGTTGGATAGAGCAGACTACCCTGTCAGCAGACGATTACTGATCAGATCTGGTTGTTTAGCAGCACATTATGTTTGAGTGGTGGCACTGAAACGTCATATGGGCTAGATCCGGTTCAAATTTTGGGAGATACGACCAGGGTTGACATTTCTTTTGTTATGGTTGAGCTCCTGCTTGAGGTACAGTATGTGCCCATAAGTTTCCGTAGTTGCTGGGGGACTTTTGGTCTGAATGTTTGGCGGACTAGGTCACTGCCAACAGCGTCACCTTACACTGGCCATTTAGGTATGAAAACCAGACCTTCACCATATTACCAAATGCTAACTGGGCCATCTGATAAGTGGTAACATGTGGGCCGGATTTGGGCCATACTACTACTGCTGTCTTGGTAGCTTTGTAAGTTAGCTCAGCCATTAAAAGCTCATGATCTGTAGTGGCTGGGGCCGAGAGCAGCATGTATTTCATTTTTTATTTAACCTTTAGGTAACTAGGCAAGTCGGTTAATAAGAACACATTCTTATTTACAATGACAGCCTACCCCGGTCAACACTGGGCCAATTGTGTGCCGCCCTATGGGACTCTCAATCACCGCCGGTTGTGATACAGCTTGGAATCGAACCAGGGTGTGTAGTGCGCCTCTAACACTGAGATGCAGTGCCTTAGACCGTGTAAAAAGTACCCAATTGTCATACTTGAGTAAAAGTAAAGCTACCTTAACAGAAAATTACTCAAGTAAAAGTGAGTCACCCAGTAAAATTCTACTTGAGTAAAAGTCTAAAAGTATTTGGTTTTAAATATACTTAAGTATCAGAAGTAAATGTAATTGCAAAATATACTTAAGTATAGCTATAAATCATTTCAAATTCTTTATATTAAGTAAAGCAGACAGCTACACTTTCTAGTTTTTCATTTATTTACAGATAGCTAGGGACACACCAACACTCAGACACCGTTTACAAATGAAGAATGTGCTTACTGAGTCCGCCAGATTAGAGGCAGTAGGGACAACCAGGGATGTTCTCTTGACAAGTGTGAATTAGACCATTTTCCTGTCCTGCTAAGCATTCAAAATGTAACGAGTATGTTTGGGTGTCAGGGGAAATTCATGGAGTAAAAAATTCATAATTTTCGTTAGGAATGTAGTGTACTACAATTAAAAGTTGTCAAATATAAATAGTAAAGTACAGACAGCCAAAAAAACTACTTAAGTAATTCTTTAAAGTATTTTTACTTAAATACTTTACACCACTGATCATGTGTGCAGCAGATGTTTGAATGCATTTTTGTGTGTGGCGATTTTAGCATGTAAATCTTGGTGAGGCAGACTCAACAATTTTCTTTATGCATGCCAGCAAAGCCACAACACAACACTTAACAATACATTAATTGTGCTATAACAGTGACAAACGGTGCCACAAAATGTTAGGGCCTGTGCTGTTCTGACAGCGGAGCATTTAACATCATGGAGTAAATCCTTACAACCACTATACCTGGCTTTCAGTGGAGCCTTATCTGGCAGTTAATTGAGCCTCATTTACTGCCTTTCTAAAAACCATAGCTGATATGGCTGACTTGCTTAAATAAATATGGTTTCTATTGACTCCTTGTGGATTTGTGTAACTTGATAAGAACCGCATTCACTTTCAATAATATGAGTTTTGTCTTTTGAAACATACACAAACATTATTATTTTTATGTTAAGTAAATTCATAATTTTTGTTCTTATATCATTAACAATTAGCTCTAAGTATAAGCAAGTGCAAGCAAAGAAGCTGTAACGAGGTAGGCAATCGTTCAGCACTTTCAAAATGGAGACTAACAGAAATTCAGAAAGTTGTTAGTTCAGATAAATGTAGCAAGGTGTTGAGGCCTTAACTTGACTCTTCTTGTCGCCACACAGAGCAAGAGAGAGATAGAGACGAGAAAGAAGCTGTAAGCCTACAGTACCATTATTTTCCCTGTACACCAAGTCTGAACCATAAGGTAAATAACGGGGGAACATAGACAATTTAAGCTCTTAAAATAATCGATGATGACATTTCTATCAGACAATACATATTTTTGGACTCACCGTTGTTGTGCTGTGCTCACTTGAACAGGAAGGTGGCATGGCGGTCCTTATTGTGGGCAAAATTTGTCATCAATGTTTGTCATCAAAGTCTGGCATTTATGGTGCTTTCAAGACAACTGGGAACACGAGGAAAAAAACAATGTTGAATCAGAATGTCAGTGATCTTCAGGTCGGAAAGTCAGATTTCTAGAAAGAGGCCTGAGTTGGATGACCGTTCAAAATGTATTTTGTTGGAGCTCGTTTTTTTTGTTGGTTCCCGGTTGTGTTGAACGCACTGAAGTTGGAAGTCAGAGATTTCCCAGTTCCGAGTTTCCAGTTGTTTTGAAAGCGGCAGAAGTCATGCTTGATTGAGAGTATGGCCAATGTATTCAACATTTTCTGGGCCATGGTGTGGTGTATGAATGTTTATCCTTTTAAGCTTGGAAATGAAACTCTTTCAGACAGATGTTTTAAATCTTTAAACCCAGACATGGACCACACACACACTCTCAACCGAATAGCAGGCAGGGGAAGCAAAATAGTGATTGCTTTGTAACTCTCGCAGTTAGCTACTGATTCCTTCCAGACCACTCATTGTTGAATTTGCGATATCCGATTTGTGTAATGTTTATGTCTAATGGCCGATGAGCACTGATACATTTTATTTATAATTTCTCTTCAAATGACAAGGATTCAAATGGATTTGCCAGTAGATTGACACGATTCATGATGATGACTGCTTGTCTAGCTAGCTAGCTTGCTACATTAGGTAAGATTTTGAAAGTATGATGTTGACATGATCAGTCCAATCAAAACTATGGTAGATATAGCGTGATATGACGTAATTTTATCTGTAGCCAATGACCTTGAGCCTTCTTGGACTGGCGCTTCTATTGTTAATCTATGGCAGCACCCAAGGGGCCTTGAACTGCCTAGCTCTCCCTGTAGATTATGCGGTGACATAATGTCCACATGGGTGACAGAACACTGAGCCGATCATGGAGCAACTGGAGAAGATTACTAGCGCCTAAGCCCTGTGCTTTCGCTGGTTGTCCCTCCATCACAAAAGAACCTGAGGTTGAAACACCTGCATTTTGGAGCTGCCTTACTCAAGAAAAAAGCCATGTTCGTATGTAGCTTTATTAACTCAAGGATTGTTATTTTTACATTGCTTGCAAACAGATATGTGACATGAATTAATGATAAAATGCAAAACAGCCACTTTAGTTTTTTTATTTAGTCACAAATTTTGACACA
Source organism: Salvelinus fontinalis (assembly GCF_029448725.1). Lineage (NCBI taxonomy): Eukaryota > Metazoa > Chordata > Actinopteri > Salmoniformes > Salmonidae > Salvelinus > Salvelinus fontinalis. The sequence goes on from NC_074682.1 coordinate 50,050,046, forward strand.
TCTACTCATTTCAGGGTTTTTCTTTATTTTGTACAATTTTCTACATTTTAGAATAATAGTGAAGACATCAAAACTATGAAATAACACATATGGAATTATGTGTTAAACAAATCAAAATATATTTTATATTTGAGATACTTCAAAGTAGCCACACTTTGCCTTTTTTTTATAGCTAAACAGGTGGGTCTCAAAACAGGTGGGGCGCTGCCCTGAATGACGGGTCGCCACATGTCTATTGAACTGTACTTCTGTCATGTAATACTGTGTGGAAAAGTGTAATTTGTGTGAAATGTATGTAGCAAAATATCTGTAAAAACAGGGTGCAAAACAAGGTTGCTTTTGTCCTCCAAAGGGGATGGGTTGGGTGGGTGATGGCTTTACAATAAATAATACTTTCTCTATTGTTTTATGTATTGAATTTGTCAAAAAATAAATAAAAATAATAATAAGTTATCTCAGTCTGGACACACAAGTTTACTCAAATTCGAATTGGCACCACCCCCTGAAATGCCACTTCGAGGGCATATTGAAAACATGCTGGTCTCTGTTGTGTGTGCATATGATGACATCAAAAAGGATCGTCTTTGGCTTTCTGAACGCTGCTTTTGAACACAGCCCTGGGGGAGTTCCTGCATTGTGACAGCTGAATTTCCCAAAAAAAACATTTTGAAATAGAATGTATGACAGTTGATGTCAACCTAGGTGAACCATTGGCCTGGAGGGAAGCAACATCTAACAGCATTGGAGAGGCCCAAGATAGAGCAAGCCTAGAGAAATAGGGTCTCAAGAGGCATCTACAAAGATACGTGCGAGAGGATCAATCTATCTTTCAACTGTGTAAACTAGCTAGTTAGATTGTCAGCTTTTCTCTGGAGCAGAAGAGGGATTTTGCCAGTTCTGAAATTACGGAGAAAAGGATTGAGAGAGAGAGAGAGAGAGAGAGAGAGAGAGGATGGCAAGCCAGACAGTTTACAGCTAAAAAAAACAGCAGATATGTGGAAAAATAAAGACATCTATAAAAATCTTAATCCAATTTAGCTATCCAAAATAAAGTAAACAGAGTACAGCATCACTGTAATACATAGGTTTCTAGTTATTATATTAACTTAACCTTATAAGATATTGCTAACTACATTATTTAATATTATGTTGATATATTATGTTAAATGCGTTTGTTAAGATATTTTTTCTCATAAATAATGAAAAGTATTTGAGCATTTATTTACCTTAGCAAATGCATATTTACCCAACACATACAAGATTCAGGGCCAAAAAGTATTACATTTCCCAAATGTGCATATGTTCATCCTCACTGGCTCTCTATGCAGGTATTTTTGCACTGTGGGTTCTAGGAGGCATCCCGAAAGCACAGATAACCACCCTTTAATATTTATCTGACTGTCAAGATGGCTGACATTATACAACATGATAAACTGTGGAATAAACACTGCATGGTGGGAATACACTTTACACACAAGCCACGGGAGAAGAGAGACAATACCATTTCTCCATTGGAGATTACAGCATCCATAGCACTGACGTCCTTTTTTATTCAAAGTGACAAAGCTCCGTAGAGGTATAGTCTCAGCACTAGTAATATGGATTCAGTGTCAAATCAGTTCTTTAGTTACAGTCAGTGTCTAGGGGTTTTAGAGGACTTTCCTGTGACCTCTAAATATAGGGTTTGGTCACATCAGAACTTTATTGTGATATTTAAATGACATCCTCATAAAATATCAAATAGTATATACTTAAGCAATAAGGCAATAAGGCAATGCGGAATGCCTGGATACAGCCCTTAGCCATAAACCCCAGATGTGCCTTATTGCTATTATAAACTGGTTACCAATGTAATTAGAGCTGTACAAATACAGTTGAAGTCGGAAGTTTACATTCACCTTAGCCAACAACATTTAAACTCAGTTTTTCACAATTCCTGACATTTAATCGTAGTAAAAATTCCCTGTCTTAGGTCACTTAATTTTAAGAATGTGAAATGGCAGAATAATAGTAGAGAGAATGATTTATTTCAGCTTTTATATCTTTCATCACATTCCCAGTGGGTCAGAAGTTTACATACACTCAATTAGTATTGACCTAACCCTATATTTAGAGGTCACAGGGAAGTCCTCTAAAACCCCTAGACACTGACTGACAGAGCTGGTGTAACTGAGTCAGGTTTGTAGGCCTCCTTGCTTGCACACACTTTTTCAGTTCTGCCCACAAATATTCTATAGGATTGAGGTCAGGGCTTTGTGATGGCCACTCCAATACCTTGACTTTGTTGTCCTTAAGCTATTTTGCCACAACTTTGGAAGTATGCTTGGGGTCAATATCCATTTGGAAGACCCATTTGCAACCAAGCTTTAACTTCCTGACTAATGTCTTGAGATGTTGCTTCAATATATCCACATAATTGTCCTTCCTCATGATGCCATCTATTTTGTGAAGTGCACCAGACCCTCATGCAGCAAAGCACCCCCACAAGATGATGCTGCCACCCCCGTGCTTCACGGTTGTTCTTCAGCTTGCAAGCATCCCCCTTTTTCCTCCAAACATAACGATAGTCATTATGGCCAAACAGTTCTATTTTTGTTTCATCAGACCAGAGGGCATTTTTCCAAAAAGTACGATCTTTGTCCCCATGTGCAGTTGCAAAACATAGTCTGGCTTTTTTATGACGGTTTTGGAGCAGTGGCTTCTTCCTTAATGAGCGGCCTTTCAAGCTATGTCGATATAGGACTTTCAGGCTATGTGGATATAGATACTTTTGTACCTGTTTCCTTCAGCATCTTCACAAGGTCTGCTGTTGTTCTGGGATTGATTTGCACTTTTCGCACCAAAGTACGTTCATCTCTAGGAGACAGAACGCTTCTCCTTCCTGAGCGGTATGATACTCAGGAAGGACCGCTTCCTGAAGGGCCGCTTCCTGAAGGACCGCTTCCTGAGTGGTCCTTCCTGAGCGGTATGACTATATATGCATAGTCACTTTAACTATAAATGAATGTACATACTACATCAATTGGCCCGACCAACCAGTTCCCCCGCACATTTACTGTTGTTTTTATTTCTTTATCTACCTATTGTTCACCTAATACCTTTTTTGCATTGTTGGATAGAGCCTGTAAGTAAGCATTTCACTGTAAGGTCTACACCGGTTGTATTCGGCACACGTGACAAAAAAACTTTGATTTGACAGCTGCGTGGTCCCATGGTGTTTATACTTGTTTGTACAGCTAAACATGGTACCTTCAGGCGTTTGGAAATTGCTCCCAAGGATGAACCAGACTTGTCGAGGTCTACAGGTTTTGGCTGATTTCTTTTGATTTTCCCATGATGTCAAGCAAAGAAGCACTGAGTTTGAAGGTAGGCCTCGATATACATCCACAGGTACACCTCCAATTGACTCAAATGATGTCAATTAGACTATCAGAAGCTTCTAAAGCCATGACATTATTTTCTGGAATTTTCCAAGCTGTTTAAAGGCACAGTCAACTTAGTGTATGTAAACTTCTGACCCACTGGAATTGTGATAGATTATTTCACTGTGTCTGTAAACAATTGTTGGAAAAATGACTTGTGTCATGCACAAAGTAGATGTCCTAACCGACTTGCCAAAACTATAGTTTGTTAAACAAGAAATTTGTGGAGTGGATGAAAAACAAGTTTTAACGACTCCAACCTAAGTGTATGTAAACTTCCGACTTCAACTGTAAATGTTTTGTCATTCACATGGTATACGGTCTGATATACCACGGCTGTCAGCCAATCAACATTCAGGGCTCGAACCACACAGTTTATACTGTACCTCAAGACACATTGTTTTGAATTATCCTTTGTGCCTTTAGATCAGAACAGATTGACATCAGTAATTCTGTACATAGTCAGCAGCATAATGTGAGCTAGGGCAAGCCATCAAGGTTGTGCTATTAAGATTGTCCTGTTCCTTTCAATCGACATTAAAACAGAAATATTAATTCATAAAGTGACACATTCTGGCCCTTGTGCTGTGGATGGCGTTTTGTCAGCTATGGAGTCTAGTCTAACGTCATCTTATAAGTGGCGTGTTCTGATTCTCAGAACAAAGCAGATTGTTCTTTTAAATTGAGTCCTGAACAAAGTAAATATCTGTCTCTTATATTATAGTGCATTGACAGAACAGACACTCAACCTGTACTAATTGATTTGTATCAATATTTTCTAGATGTTCATTTGGTGGTTTTTCCCGGGTTAAAATTAGCCCAGGGCTAGCTTACCCTCCCTTCCACACAAACATGTGTTAACCTAGGGCTCTCTGAAACTGTCATTTTTCTTCTGGAGTAGAATATTCAAATGATGTGACAACAGAAAAAAGTTGGTGCCAAGACTGGTCACGAGTAGGGCCAGCTAAACCTGGGTAAAGGTTGGTGCTATCCCACTTGAGAATGTGCAAATGTCAACAATCATTTATCCACGGGATAAAATCTATCTTAGATTTTCTGAGGCTGTTAGCCCTGGACTAAGTGCAGTATCCCAGGGTCTTCAAAAAGTCCATTATCGCAGAAATCATACAGCTGGTAGGGTTCTATTCTTTGAAAACTTTTCAAACAAGAAATAAAACTATCTGGAGGTTTCAGTGGTATAACAAGGCATGTGCTAACTAATTTAATCCAAATGTACTTACTGGCAATCATAATCTAAATAAATAACTACAGTATCAAAATAGAAAAGGTGTCATCGTTTTAAATCAAGGAATCTTAAAGTTTAAGTGATAAAACATATGTTTTGATTTACGAAATTAAGTTGTACATACAACAGGGCATAATGTTCCCAATGCTAAATTATCTAAATTAATTGGGTTATGCATAATTCGACATAATGAGAATTTCAGCAAGTATTTTGAGTCTCAAAATATACATTTTTAGAAAATGTTTAAACTACCTGAAACTTTTTTCTCTCCATCTAGCAGGTTTAAATGACATCAGGTTTAATCTACAGCAGTCTTGCATTTCACTACATAAGTAAAGAAAATGGTTTGTTTCTCCATCCCTCTTTGAAAGCTTTGTTTTTCTATGTGCCTTCGAAAAGTAAATAGTGCTCCACTGCAAATTTTATTAATAAATAAGTTCTATAGTACATTCATATTTCCACCATGTCTAATCAATTGTCATTATCAATCCCAATGAGAAAAGTGGGTTGACTTTAGTGTCAGCCCAGAAATTTCCCCAGAGCACTGTCAATCACTTTTCATCCACATGCATAACAAAACAATGTCCTCATGTTGCCCTTGGACTGGGGGGGGTCTGTGATTTATTACGACACATTAATATGTTAGCATCTATAGCCTATTATTGAAAAATGGCCGCTGCTGCCTCCATAAAGACGCTCGTTTATGGGCGAAGAGTGGAGTGACCAGGAGTCCTGGGAGAAACAGATATTCCCCCTTAGGCAGTGCTTACTCTTTAACCTTCTACATTGAATTAGTCATTCAGCGGTATCCTGCTGACATTTCACTGATGAGGAATTCATTCAGTTCCCGTCTCTTGTCCTATGTCTCTAATGGCCTGGGTGTTTATAGGCAACAGTCTAGAGGAATGTAGGCTATGCCATCACGTCATCCGGTGATGTCGTCGTGGAGCTATGATTAATAATACACTGAACAAAAATATAAATGCAACATGCAACAATTTCAATTTTACTGAGTTACGGTTCACATAACTGCCCACACAATGCCATACACGCTGTCTGCCATCTGCCCGGTACATTTGAAACCAAGATTCATCCGTGAAGAGCACAATTCTCCAGTGATCCAGTGGCCACTGAAAGTAAGCATTTGCCCACTGAAGTCGGTTACAACGCCAAACTGCAGTTAGGTCAAGACCCTGGTGAGGATGATGAGCACACAGATGAGCTTCCCTGAGACGGTTTCTGACAGCTTGTGCAGCCATTCTTCAGTTGTGCAAACCCACAGTTTCATCAGCTGTCTGGGTGGCTGGTCTCAGATGATCCTGCAGGTAAAGAAACCGGATGTGGAGGTCCTGGGCTGGCATGGTTAAGCGTGGTTTGCGGTTGTGAGACCAGTTGGATGTACTGCCAAATTCTCTAAAACAAGGTTGGAGGCAGATTATGGTAGAGAAATTAAGATTCAGTTCTCAGGCAACAGCTCTGGTGGACATTCCTGCAGTCAGAATGCCAATTGCACTCTCCCTCAAAATTTGAGACATCTGTGGCATTGTGCTGTGTGACAAAACTGCACATTTTAGAGTGGTCTTTTATCGGCCCCAGCACAAGTTGCACCTGTGTAATGATCATGCAGTTTAATCAGCTTCTTGATATGCCACACCTGTCAGGTGGTTCGATTAGCTTGGCAAAGGAGAAATGCTCACTAAGAGGGATGTAAACAAATGTGTGCACAACATTTGAGAGAAATAAGGTTTTTGTGCATATGGAACATTACTAGGATAATTTATTTTAGCTCATGAGACATGGGACCAACACTTTACATGTTGCGCTACTATTTTTGTTCAGTATAGCCGCGTAATCCCACATTACGATTAGACCTGGCCACATCCAATCTCTCCTGACCACATCCAATCTCTCCTGACTACATCCAATCTCTCCTGACCACATATAGCTCTCTCGCCCTCGCTTTTTATGTTCAAGTCGCACAAAGTGCCTTGCAAAAGTATTCATCCTCCTTGGCGTTTTTCCTATTTTGTTGCATTACAACTTGTAATTTAAATGGATTTTTATTTGTATTTCATGTAATGGACATACACAAAATAGTCCAAATTGGTGAAGTGAAAAGAAAAAAATTACTTGTTTCAATTTTTTTTTTTAAAGATAAAGTGGTGCGTGCATATGTATTCACCCCCTTTGCTTTGAAGCCCCTAAATAAGATCCGGTCCAACCAATTACCTTCAGAAGTCAAATAATTAGTTAAATAAAGTCCACCTGTGTGCAATCTCAGTGTCACATGACCGGTCACATGATCTCAGTATGTATACACCTGATCTGAAAAGCCCCAGAGTCTGCAACACCACCAAGCAAGCGGCACCATGAAGACCAAGGAGCTCTCCCAACAGGTCAGGGACAAAGTTGTGGAGAAGTACAGATCAGGTTTGGGTTATAAAAAATATCCCAAACTTTGAACATCCCACGGAGCACCATTAAATCCATTATTAAAAATGGAAAGAATATGGCACTACAACAAACCTGCCAAGAGAGGGCCGCCCACCAAAACTCACGGACCAGGCAAGGAGGGCATTAATCAGAGAGGCAACAAAGAGACCAAAGATAACGCTGAAGGAGCTTCGAAGCTTCTCAGCGTAGATTGGAGTATCTGTCCATAGGACCACTTTAAGCCGTACACTCCACAGAGCTGGGCTTTACAGAAGAGTAGCCAGAAAAAAAGCTATTGCTTAAAGAAAAAAATAAGCAAACACAATAAAAATTATTTGCATCTTAAAGGCGGTAGGCATGTTGTGTAAATCAAATGACACAAACCCCCCAAAAAATCTATTTTAATTATTGGTTGTAAGGCAACAAAATAGGAAAAATGCCAAGGGAGTGAATACTTTTGCAAGCCACTGTATATTTCCAGCCAACAGTCAAGTTAAAATGTTATTATCGGAATGTTTTTTACTAATCTTGTTCTGGTTCATTATGACCTTGAAGTATAGACATATTAGAAGTCTCCGACTTGTCAATGTTTTGGAAGTACTGTAGATATTCAGCAGGCAGATTAATTAGATTCATGTTAGGGGTCAAATAAAGGTAAGGGACAGACAGTGGTTACATATAGGGTTAAGATTAGGATTAGGGTTAAGGTTAAAGGGAGAGTTTGCTTTTTTAAGTTTAGAAAAAAGTTAAATATCCCTTTAAGGCAGTGGTATTCAAACATTTTCAGGAGACCCATTTTTTCCCCCACAAGTTTGTCACAACCCCACCCTACCCCAAATCTAATGACAACCTTAATAACCTTTAATTCCTTGCATTTTCATCACTCATTAAAATGAAAAGAAACATTTCCTCAATTAAAACACACTAGGGGTCGCGAACCCTACTTTGAATACCTCTGCATTAAGGTTAGGGTTAAGGGGTGATGTAGGTTAAGGATTAAGGATATAATTAGGGATAAGGATATGCCGGTTAAATGTCCACTGTCCAACATTTTTCAACATCCTTAGTCAAAACAGCTGACTCAACACTCAAGTGAAATTTTTACTTTAAACTCACAATGGACGTCCTACTGCTCAATTCAGTCCATAGCGCGGAAGACCTGCAATTGGTAGAGAGATTGACATTTAGAGGCATTGTTACCGCGTTCGCAGAGACAGCATCCGGGGTAAACGCTGCATATGTCGGCTCAATCGGAAATGACCTTTAAAGGTCAACTGCGCTACAACATAGATCTTCTACACTAGGGTTTGAATTGAGCCCTTAGTCCTTTGAAGTGAAACATGACATGGTATGACTTGGTCAACACCACTGACCACAAAGATGAGAGACTGAACTCCATATGCTTCAGGATCCTCAGGTAACCTCTACCCATCCTCAGCAGTAATTAGACTTACACATTCTGACTGGACTCTCTCTAGTGGAACAAAGCTATACATTTACTTCCTGGATGCAGGACTATAGATCCCAAAAAATATAAATATCTTCAGTAAATAAGTGTCATCATACCATAATTATGAGGGTAAAGTTTCACTGTATTAAATCAGCTATTATAATATCAAACTGTCCCCTACATCCCCCCCCCCCCCCCCCCCTCGGGAATACTGTAGCGACTCTCACAAAGAAGGACATAATAAAATAAGATTATGATGTTAAAATTATATTAGATCCTAGGGATGTCTGTTTTTGCAGTGTGGAGAAATAGCCAGCAGAGTATTTAAAAACACAAAACGATAAAATATTTATTGATTTTTATTTCCCATACATTTGCAAGTTTAAGGTCAACATTAAATAGGTTCTGGATGGTGGGTAGAATAATTCCATCTCCTCATCCTTTATTCCTGTACCTGTCACCCCTTCACATATCCATCCATCTTCTAAAATAGACCCAAAAGAACAAAAGCGATCAAATCTTTCAGAATATAAAACAAGTTGTTCGCATATTACACACTCACACATACAAATACTGGAATGAAAATGAACTCCTCAGGAAGAGTTAGCTAATAGCCAACTCCATGAAACCAACAGTCATTTCATATAGTCCTGGATCACTCGTGTGGATTGTGCCTTATAGCCTTTTAAATGGCGCTGAAAAAGAAAAGCAAAAACCCGGTTATCACATACTGTCCCACAACCTTCATAATCCCTTAGAAATCTTCACAATACAGTGAAAGGATGTCAACACAAAACCAATTTGTGCACTGAATTGTCTCATCCTTTGTTCTCTCACTCTTTTCTTTTCTGTCGCGCTCTGTCTTCAGTTGTTTATTTTACAAAAGTGTTCCTGAAAAATAAATACAAATATTTCCAATACTGTAGTTGTCTGTGACCCAAATATCACCTTTGTGAAAGCAGTATGTAAAGTCCTACCTATGCTAAGCGCCTCTGTAGAAGCTCTTCTCTCCTCAGGTTCTCACCATAATAAACCTTTCTTTCTTCTTTCTGTATCATTCTTCACTGATGTCCATTGTGATTATGGACAAAATAAATAAATAAATACAAAGGAATAAATACATACTGTAAATATTTTCTTAAATAAATACATATCTCAGATAGTTTGCCTTGTCTTGAAAAAAAATGACTTGACTCCCTGCTGAGTTTCATAATGTTCATATTTCTCGGAATGTCCTCAGAGCGTCCACTCACACAGCTAAAAATGAACCTAGTCTTTGATTCCAGACAGAACATACCCAGAAACTAATTTGAAAGGTAATGGTATTGTAACCTGTGGTGCCCCACTTATATTCTATTACGTCATACTCCTCTGTTCCTTATTGGAATTAAGGGAAAAGTGAATGGATAACACCTGCTTTTATCCCTCATTTAATCAGCCCACCTTTCACCCTGGAGTTTCAAAACCTTTAAAAACGCTGTTTTGCTTTGAAAAACTTCAAACTTAAAGATTCAAAGTAAGAAAGATTTTTTGACCTAATCGATTTCCGACACACCAACTGGGCTTCAGTTCTGTCGCTGTGGAGATGATGGACGAGGGCTTTATAGGACAGTGTTGACACTGGGCTCCCTTGATACGGTGCTGGGGACGGAGGAGAAGGCAAAGGTCTGGGCTGAGGACACTGCTAGGAGCCCTCTTCCTCAGGATGTCCAGGGGCGTAGTAGCCCGCCAGCTGCCTGAAACGTGGTCCCCAGTCGCTGAGGTAGGAGAAATCCTGCTCGGACGTAGTGGACAGGGTGTGGATAGAGCTGAGGGAGAGGGCCGGCGAGCTGGTGCCTTCAAAGGCGTAGGTCTGGAACGAGTCGTAGGGCGGCACTGACAGGTCGGCATCTGCCTGCTCCACCTTCTTGCGGATGTAGCCCTTGAAGAGGGAGAAGTCGGCTGCCCCGCCATCGCCGCTCACCCGCCCCTGGATCCACTGGGGCAGTGCATGCAGATCAGGGCCTGACTCAGAAGATCCACTCTTGGCCTCGGGGAAGTCATAGAGGTTGCGCAGGGCACTCATGTCGTAGGCCTGCGTGTCCTGCTCGCCGCCGCCCTCGTCGTTGTACTTGATGACGTTGTCGCGCATGTCCTCCTCGTCCTCTGACATACGCTGGCCCTTGCGGTGGCGCTTCAGGGTTAGGATTAGCAGCACCAGGACTGCAGAGGTGGAGAAAGAGCATGGAATTAGGGATTAAGGGGTTTAGGGATTAACAGCGGGGAAATCAGAGCCAAAGATCTGGATTATTATCTGGAGTAGGGAGAAACTTTTCGAGAGTAGCTGGTAAGAGAGTAATTTCACGTAACAGGGAGAAGACTAATGAATTATAGGAATGAACAAAAACATCGGGGGCCATCTGCCCTTTTGTAAAGATTCTGTCAAGCACAATGGGGAATAACACAATTAATGAAGAATTATTGGATTATGCAAGTGGCAAAAAAAAAAAATCAACAGCCTTTTTTGTCATTATCAGGAAAAAGTTTCCCCTTTTCCATCTCTGGTTTTCTAACTTTGATTTCACCCCAAAAAGACAGCCAAGTGAAGTGAAATAACAAAGGGTAACATTTCCAATGCATGAGCATCGATTCTCCACGGGATGCACGAACAAAATCTTTAATTTTGCTCGCCCAGAAATATGTTTTGAAATGCTTAATAGAGGCTGATCCGTCTATCAATACTTCTTCAAGTGAAACGTGCTGCGGTAGAACCAGACAGAAAATCACAGCAGAGATCTACTGTATTGGGCTCTACCTAGAGAGGGTTTAATGACTGAAAAATGAAGTCTGAATTAAAAAGGAAAACAATTGAGATGGATCACTTAATAGTCTAATGAGACGGAGGAAAAACAAAAGCTGTATCCACCTCAATAAATCAATGACGGCTTTAATCCAAGCTTACTTCTTTTAATCACCTCCTTTATGTCTGATTAGAAAACTTCCACTTAGCAATAGCCCCCTTCTCCAGACATATCCTTATTCTGGAGGGGCTGTGCTTGATTCCTTAATGAATTAACTATAACTTAATGTCTACCACCAAAGCAAATGTCATCGCTATGACAACAACATTCTAATCAAACGTGTCTATCGATTGTGGAAATAAAAAGATAAGATAATTAGAATGACTATATGAATATTCAGACAATATTAATGTATATCATGACTATTATGGAGTAATATTACCATTACTGTGTATAATACTGCTATGACCATTACAATTATAATTGGGATTGATGTGAAAACTGTTTCTTCTGTTTGTTAGGATCTGCATTATCCTATGCAGAAGCTACACTTCCTGGGGTCCACAAAAAAACACAAAACACTTTACAAGTAACAAAGCACTGATACGCTGATAGACAAGGACAGTTACACAAATTTAAAATACAACGCAAACAAACAATACAACTAAAAATGATGTATCTGTTAGAGTGTGTCTGTGTGTGCATGTATTTGTGTGTAATTCCCTTCATAGTCATCACCGTTTCAGGAGTTTTTGTTTAATCCTTTTTTAAAGGTAATTTTGTTGTTTGCTTGAGTAATTAAATGGAAGGGATTTTTTTAGGGGGTAGATCAGCTTCAATATTGCTGATAGAAGCCACAATCTATCAATGTAATTGTCTGCATCATTTCCTTATCCGCATACTGTATATATATTATATATATATTTGTTTTATGTATATTTTTCAACTACAGTTGAAGTCGGAAGTTTACATACACTTAGGTTGGAGTCATTAAAACTCGGTTTTCACCCACTCCACAAATTTCTTGTTAACAAACTATAGTTTTGGCAAGTCGGTTAGGACATCTACTTTGTGCATGACACAAGTCATTTTTCCAACAATTGTTTACAGACAGATTATTTCACTTATAATTCACTGTATCACAATTCCAGTGGGTCAGAGTTTTGCTTACACTAAGTTGACTGTGCTTTTAAACAGCTTGGAAAATTCCAGAAATTATGCCATGGCTTTAGCAACTTCTGATAAGGTAAGTGACATAATTTGAGTCAATTGAAATCAGGGGGTTTACATACACCTTAGCCAAATACATTTACACTCAGTTTACCACATTCCTGAATTTAATCCTAGTAAAAATTCCCTGTTTTAGGTCAGTTGGAATCACTAATTTATTATAAGAATGTGACATTTCAGAATAATAGTAGAGAGAGTGATTTATTTCAGATTTTATTTCTTTCATCACATTCCCAGTGGGTCAGATGTTTACATCACGCCCTGACCTTAGAGAGCTTTTTATGTCTCTATTTTGGTTTGGTCAGGGTGTGATTTGGGTGGGCATTCTATGTTCTATTTTCTATGTTTTTGTATTTCTTTGTTTTGGCCGGGTATGGTTCTCAATCAGGGACAGCTATCTATCGTTGTCTCTGATTGGGAATCATACTTAGGCAGCCTTTTTCCCTTTTGTGTTTGTGGGAAGTTGTCTTTGTTTGTGGCACTATAGTGCTTAAGCTTAACGGTTGTTTATTTTGTTTCTTGTTTTGTTGACGACATTTTAAAATAAAATGTACGCTCACCACCCTGCACTTTGGTCCAGTTCTTTCGACGGCCATGACCCGTACTCAATTAGTATTTGGTAGCATTGCCTTTAAATTGTTTAACTTGGATCAAACGTTTCAGGTAGCCTTCCACAAGCATCTCACAATAAGTTGGGTGAATTTTGGCCCATTCCTCCTGGCAGAGCTGGTGTAATGGAGTCAGGTTTGTAGGCCACCTTGCTCGCACATGCTTTTTCAGTTCTGCCGACAATTTTTCTATAGGTTTGAGGTCAGGGCTTTGTGATGGCCACTCCAATACTTTGACTTTGTTGTCCTTAAGCCATTTTGCCACAACTTCGGAAGTATGCTAGAGGTCATTGTCCATTTGGAAGACCCATTTGCGACCAAGCTTTAACTTCCTGACTGATGTCTTGAGATGTTACCTCAATGTATCCACATAATTTTACTATTTCATGATGCCATCTATTTTGTGAAGTGCACCAGTCCCTCCTGCAGCAAAGCATCCCCACAACATGATGCTGCCACCCCCATGCTTCACTGTTGGGATGGTGTTCTTCGGCTTGCAAGCCTCCCCCTTTCTCCTCCAAACACAACGATGGTCATAATGGCCAAACAGTTCTATTTTTCTTTCATCAGACCAGAGGACATTTCTCCAAAAAGTATGATCTTTGTCCCCATGTGCAGTTGCAAAACGTAGTCTGGCTTTTTATGGCGGTTTTGGAGCAGTGGCTTCTTCCTTGCTCAGCGGCCTTTCAGGCTATGTTGATATAGGACTCTTTTACTGTGGATATAGATCATTTTGTACCTGTTTCCTCCAGCATCTTCACAAGGTCCTTTGCTGTTGTTCTGGAATTGATTTGCACTTTTTGCACCAAAGTACGTTCATCTCTCGGAGATAGAACGTGTTTCCTTCCTAAGCGGTATTACGGCTGCGTGTTCCCATGGTGTTTATACTTGCATACTATTGTTTGTACAGATGAACGTGGTACCTTCAGGCGTTTGGAAATTGCTCCCAAGGATGAACCAGACTTGTGGTCTACGATTTTTATTTTTAGGTCTTGGCTGATTTCTTTTGATTTTCCCATGATGTCAAGCAAAGAGGCACTGAGTATGAAGGTAGGCCTTGAAATACATCCACAGGTACACCTCCAATTTACTCACATGATGTCAATTAGCCTATCAGAAGCTTCTAAAGCCATAACATAATTTCTGGAATTTTCCAAGCTGTTTAAAGGCACAGTCAACTTAGTGTATGTAAACTTCTGACCCACTGAAATTGTGATACAGTGATTTATAAGTGAAATAATCTGTCTGTAAACAATTGTTGGAAAAATGACTTGTGTCATGCACAAAGTAGATGTCCTAACTGACTTGCCAAAATTATAGTTTGTTAACAAGAAATTTGTGGAGTGGTTGAAAAGCAAGTTTTAATGACTCCAACATAAGTGTATGTAAACTTCTGACTTCAACTGTATATATTCACAGTGCCTTCGGAAAGTATTCAGACCCCTAGACTTTTCCAAATTTTGTTATGTTACAGCCTTCTTCTAAAATTGATTAAATGAACAAAAAAATACTCAGCAATCTACACACAATACCCCATAATGACAAAGAAAAAATAGCATATTTTATCACATTTATTAAAAATAAAAAACAGAAACACCACGTAAGTATTCAGACCCTTTGCTATGAGACTCGAATTTGAGCTCAGATGCATCTTGTTGATCATTGATCATCCTTGAGATGTTTCTACAACTTGATTAAAATCCACCTGTGTTAAATTCAATTGATTGGACATGATTTGGAAAGGCACACATTTGTCTATATAAGGTCCCACAGCTGTGCATGTCAGAGCAAAAACCAAGCCATGAGGTTGAAGGAATTGTCCGTAGAGCTCTGGGACAGGTTTATGTCGAGGCACAGATCTGGAGAAGGGTACCAAAACATTTCTGCAGCATTGAAGGTCCCCAAGAACACAGTGGCCTCCATCAGTCTTAAATGAAAGAAGTATGGAAACACCAAGACTCTTCCTAGAGCTGGCTGCCCGGAGCAATCGGGGGAGAATGGCCTTGGTCAGGGAGGTGACCAAGAATCCGATGGTAACTCTGACAGAGCTCTAGAGTTCCACTGTGGAGATGGGAGAACCTTCCAGAAAGACAACCATCTCTGCAGCACTCCACCAATAAGGCCTTCATGGTAGTGTGGCCAGACGGATGCCACTCATCAGTAAAATGCACATGACAGCCTGCTTGGAGTTTGCCGAAAGGCACCTAAAGGACTCTCAGACCATGAGAAACAAGATTCTCTGGTCTGATGAAACCAAGATTGAACTCTTTGGCCTGAATGCCAAGCATCACGTCTGGAGGAAACCTGGCACCATCCCTACTGTAAAGCATGGTGGTGGCAGCTGTGGAGTTGTCTTTCAGATGCAGGGACTGGGAGACTAGTCAGGATCGAGGCAAAGATGAACGGAGCAACGTACAGAGAGATCCTTGATGAAAACCAGCTCCAGAGTGCTCAGGACCTCAGACTGGGGTGAAGGTTCACCTTCCAACAGGATAACGACCCTAAGCACACAACCAAGACAACGCAGGAGTAGCTTCAGGACAAAAATGATCTAGAACCTCTATGATGCTGTGGAAGGATCCAAATTGTGGATTTAAAAGAAAACATAAATTCATGCATCACACCACTGAAGTGTAAAGAACCTCACATTTTTTTAATGGACTGGATATTTATAATTACCACCTGCGTCCTGTTTCAGTAATAATGAAATCAGAACTTCTTGTTGAGTATCTGATAATATACAATTGTTATTTGAGTGGTTCAAACACGCTAATAATGTTCCTCTGACTCCATCAAAAAAAAATTATATACCTCAACTGGTATGCCATCCAGCCCTGGAGTTTTCCTGGACTTAAAGGCAGAAATTGCGTCAAGAAGTTCCTCCTCTGTAATTTGGCCTACACTTGAGTCTTTCTGTACAGCTGTTCTTTTTAAGGGAAGGGAGTTCCATGCGATCAAGGCTCTGTATAAAACTGTGCATTGCCGTGAATACGTTTTTTTGGAATTGGGGACTGTGAAGAGACCCCTGGTGGCATGTCTTGTGGGATATGTATGGGTGTCTGAGCTGAATGTTACTTGATTATACAGACAATCTGGAATTTTCATCACAGTAATGTTTTGAATAAAAACTAGGAGAGAAGCAATTCATCTCTCGTCAACTCTCAACCAGGAAGTACTGGCATGCATGTTGTTGATGTTAGTTCTGTATGTGCAGATAAGGGCAAGGTGTGCTGCTCTGTTTTGAGCCAGCTGCAGAAATGCTAGGTTTTCCTTTGCTTCACTTGACAATATTACCGGACAGTAATCAAGATGGGACAAGACCAGAGCCTATAAAAACACATATCTTTTTATAAGAGACATAGCCCTCGGCATCTTCACAAAAGCGTTGTTAAAATGAGTTGACCAACATAATTGACCATTTGATGTTATACCTAGGAGTTAGCTTCCGCAACTTGCTCAATGATCACAGCCTTTATACACAACTCCTATTGAGGTTTATGTCTTTTGAATGAAATATAATGCTTTTAATTGTAGATGTATTTAAGACCAGTTTATTATGACATTCTGATACTGAGTAACTGGTTATTTAGAATTTCAGTGAGGTCCATGCTTTGGTTGCTGACATGTAGAATGTGTAATCATCCACATAGATAGTCATTTTAGCTTTGTGTAAGAGTGACGGCCCAAGGCAACTGGCTTGAGCGACACCGCACTGTACATATCTGATGTTAGAGAAGCTTCCACTGTAGAATACTCTCTGGGTTATATTGGATAAGTAACTCTCCAACCATGTGATGGCAGGTGATGTAAAGCCATAGCAAGTAAGTTTTTTCAATAACAATTTACAATCAATAACTTCAAAGGCTGCACTGAAATCTAACAATACATCTCCAACTATCATCTTATTATCTATTTACTTTAACCAATCATTGGTCATCTGAGTCAGTGCAGTACAAGTGGAGTGCCCTTCTCTATATGCATGCTGAAAGTCAGCAGTTATCGTATTCTCTGAAAAATAGTATTTGGTCAAGCACAATCCTCTCCATCAGTTTACTAAGAACAGGCAGCAAACTGATTGGACCGTTGATATAGCCAGCAAAGGGTGCTTTACTATTTTTAGGCAGTGGAATTACTTTAGCTTCCTTCCACAAGTGTGGACACACAATCCTTAAAGCTTTGGTTAAATATATAGCAAATAGGGGTGGCAATACAGTCTGCTACCATTCTCAATAGTTTCCCATTAAAGTTGTCTATGCCTGGTGGCTTATCATTATTGATGGATAGCAATAGTTTTTCCACTTCTCCCATACTAACTTGACCAAATTCAATATATAAATCCTTCTCTTTCATTATTAGATCTCTAATACAAAAATATGATGGTTCACTGTTCAATGTTGTCATTTCACTGCTGAGTGATTTCAATTAAATTCTGACCTTGGTTTCTGCCAACTCACTGGTTTAGACTTTACAATTAATTTTCTTGTTTCCAGGATCAGTATGGTAGGCCTACTGCTATTTAAATGTTACAATATGTATCCTAAAATGCAACTGTGAATATACTGCAAATATAGACCTATTATTCAGCGCATCAGTATCACTGATAAACTCTAAAAAGAAAGATGAACTTAATTTATCTAAATATACAGTGCCTTCAGAAAGTATACACACACATTGACCTTTTGCACATTTTGTTGTTCTACAGCCTGAATTTAAAATGTAGATTTTGTGTCACTGGCCTACACACAATACCCCATAATGTCAAAGTGGAATTATGTTTTTAGACATTTTTCAAATGAATTACAAATATAAAAGCTAAAATATCTTGAGTCATTAAGTATTCAACCCCTTTGTTATGGTAAGCCTGAATACGTTCAGCAGTAAACATGTGCTTATCAAGTCACATAATAAGTTGCATGGACTCACTCTGTGTGCAATAACAGTTTTTAACATGATTTTTGAATGACTACCTTATTGCTATACCCCACACATACAATTATCTGTAAGGTTCCTCAGTCGAGCAGTGAATTTCAAACAAAGTTCAACCACAAAGACCAGGGAGGTTTTCCAATGCTTCACAAAAAATCTTACATTGAATATCCCTTTGTGCATGGTGAAGTTACTACACTTAGGATGGTGTACACCCAGTCACTACAAAGATACCGGCGTCCTTCCTAACTCAGTTGCCGGAGAGGAAGGAAACCACTCAGGGATTTCACCATGAGGCCAATGGCGACTTTAAAACAGTTAGAGTTTAATGGTTGTGATAGGAGAAAACTACTCTACAATACTAACCTAAGAAGGAAGCCTGTACAGAATAAAAATATGCATCCTTTTTGCAACAAGGCACTAAAGTAAAAATGAACTTTATGTCATGAATACAAAGTGTTATGTTTAGAGCAAATCCAAAACAATACATCATTGAGTACCACTTTTAATATTTTAAAGCATGGTGGTGGCTGCATCATGTTATGGATATTTTTAGGGCGTTCATGCTAGGGTGTTTTTTCAGATACAAATACGTGGAACAGAGCTAAGCACATGCGAAATCCTAGATGAAAACCTGGTTCAGGCTGCTTTCCAACAGACACTGGGAGACAAATTCACCTTTTAGCAGGACAACAACCTAAAACACAAGGCCAATATACACTGGAGTTGTTTACCAAGATGACATTGAATGTTACTGAGTGGCCTAGTTACAGTTTTGACTTAAATTGGCTTGAAGATCTATGTCAAGACATGGAAATGGCTGTCGAGCAATGATTAACAACCAACATGACAGAGCTTGAATAATATTTTTACAATCCAAGTGTGCAAAGCTTATAGAGACCTACCTAGAAAGACTCACAGTTGTAATCGCTGCCAAAGGTGATTCTAACATGTATTGACTTAGGGGTGTGAATACCTATGTGAATTAGATATGTGTATTTAATTTAAGAAATTTACTAACATTTCTAAAAACATGTTTTCACTTCGTCATTATGGGGTATTAAGTGCAGATGGGTGAGAAATTCCATTTTGAAGTCAGGCTGTTGGAAAAAGTCAAGTATGTATGGTATGAATGAATACTTTCTGAAGGCACTGTGTGTGTGTGGTTCACTTACCATGGCCTTGCTCTAGCATACTGTACGTGTTAACCCAGCGGTGTAAAACATGATTGATGTTATTTCCTTGCAGACACAATTTGCTAAAAATAGTCCTCTGTGCGTTGCTTTTGGAATCTCAATCCTCCCAGACTCCCTAGCTTTTGTTTCGATGACCATTAGCAAGCTGGACAGTGAAGAGACCATACATGTAGGTCTATTATCATTCATAGACAGTTTCGATTTGGTTTAGGTCATTTCAACGTGGATTGAGATCGTTTTCCCCCCGGGAAACTCAAACTACCCACGGGCAGCGGGCAGGATTGAATGGGTTCGCGGGGCGGTTCCGGGCTGGAACACAAAATTGTGGAGATTGTATGTTGAATAGATGGCAAAGACACTAGATGAAGATGGGAACACTAACCAAGCTTATCCACGGATGAGGAGCTTGAGAAGAAATGGAATAAAAAAAGAAATGAAAAAGAAACATTTGAGGTCACGGTAATGGGTGTTTCAAGGCAATATTACTGTTCAAGAGAACATTACCGGGCAAGGGAAAAGAAACCCTCATAGTTGTGATAGTGTTCATCATTGAGAATGCACACTACCAAGCCAATTATCTTTAACAATGACCGCTTGCCCAGACATACTGTATATGGTATGCACAGACATTTATTTGAATTAATTATAAGAATCTTAAAGAATATCACCTATCTATAAATGCCTCACATGCTTTATTCAACTGTCTAACTCCATCATATCCCAAAATATAAAGTCAGGCCAAAAATATGCAAAAAAATGTGTTGTATTTTTTAAATGTAAGGATTGGGCTCTATGGATCTATGGATCTATTATACTTTCCCTTGCCTGGTAATGTTCTCTTGAACAGTAATATTGCCTTGAAAGACCCATTACCGTGACCTCAAATGTTTTTTTCATGTATTTTTTATTCCATTTCTTCTCAAGCTCCTCATCCGTGGATAAGCTTGGTTAGTGTTTCCATCTTCATTTAGTGTGCACACCTGGATTGTAAAAATATTATTCAAGCTCTGTCATGTTGGTTGTTAATCATTGCTCGACAGCCATTTCCAAGTCTTGACATAGATTTTCAAGCCAATTTAAGTCAAAACTGTAACTAGGCCACTCAGTAACATTCAATGTCATCTTGGTAAACAACTCCAGAGTATATTGGCCTTGCGTTTTAGGTTGTTGTCCTGCTAAAAGGTGAATTTGTCTCCCAGTGTCTGTTGGAAAGCAGCCTGAATCAGGTTTTCATCTAGGATTTCGCATGTGCTTAGCTCTGTTCCACGTATTTGTATCTGCACAAGATACTTAAAGGCCCAATGCAGATGTTTTTATCTCATTATACAGTGGGGCAAAAAAGTATTTAGTCAGCCACCAATTGTGCAAGTTCTCCCTTTTAAAAAGATGAGAGAGGCCTGTAATTTTCATTATAGGTACACTTCAACTATGACAGACAAAATGAGAAAAGAAAATCCAGAAAATCACATTGTAGGGATTTTATATGAATTTATTTGCAAATTATGGTGGAAAATAAGTATTTGGTCAATAACAAAAGTTTCTCAATACTTTGTTATCTACCCTTTGTTGGCAATGACAGAGGTCAAACGTTTTCTGTAAGTCTTCACAAGGTTTTCACACACTGTTGCTGGTATTTTGGCCCATTCCTCCATGCAGATCTCCTCTAGAGCAGTGATGTTTTGGGGCTGTTGCTGGGTAACACGGACTTTCAACTCCCTCCAAAGATTTTCTATGGGGTTGAGATCTGGAGACTGGCTAGGCCACTCCAGGACCTTGAAATGCTTCTTACGAAGCCACTCCTTCGTTGCCCGGGCGGTGTGTTTGGGATCATTGTCATGCTGAAAGACCTAGCCACGTTTCATCTTCAATGCCCTTGCTGATGGTAGGCTTTGTTGCTTTGGTTCCAGCTCTCTGCAGGTCATTCACTAGGTCCCCTCGTGTGGTTCTGGGATTTTTGCTCACCGATCTTGTGATCATTTTGACCCCACGGGGTGAGATCTTGTGTGGAGCCCCAGATCGAGGGAGATTATCAGTGGTCTTGTATGTCTTCCATTTCCTAATAATTGCTCCCACAGTTGATTTCTTCAAACCAAGCTGCTTACCTATTGCAGATTCAGTCTTCCAAGCCTGGTGCAGGTCTACAATTTTGTTTCTGGTGTCCTTTGACAGCTCTTTGGTCTTGGCCATAGTGGAGTTTGGAGTGTGACTGTTTGAGGTTGTGGACAGGTGTCTTTTATACTGATAACAAGTTCAAACAGGTGCCATTAATACAGGTAACGAGTGGAGGACAGAGGAACCTCTCAAATAAGAAGTTACAGGTCTGTGAGAGCCAGAAATCTTGCTTGTTTGTAGGTGACCAAATACTTATTCTCCACCATAATTTGCAAATAAATTCATTAAAAATCCTACAATGTGATTTTCTGGATTTTTTTTCTCATGTCTGTCTGTCATAGTTGAAGTGTACCTATGATGAAATTACAGGCCTCTCTCATCTTTTTAAGTGGGAGAACTTGCACAATTGGTGACTGACTAAATACTTTTTTGCCCCACTGTACCTCATATCTGGGTAACAATTAAGTACCTTACTGTAACAGTTTTCCATTAAAATTGTCAAAAACAAATAAAAATAGTAATTTTGGAAGAAAAAATATCTATTACTCAAGCAAAAAAATGCAAGGACTGTCTAGGAGGGGTCTGAGTGGAGAGGGTAAGGCCACCAAAGGACCTAATGGGAGGCATACGTCATTTAAAAATTGTTATTGGCAGAGGTTTGGATGTCACCAGCAAGCTGAGTCGCGCAGCAGTCTAAGGCACTAGATCTCAGTGCTAGAGGCATCACTACAGACCCTGGTTCAATCCCAGGCTGTATACCGGCTGTGATCGTGAATCCCATAGGGCAGCACACAATTGGACCAGCGTCGTCCGGGTTAAGGGAGGGTTCGGCCATCATTGTAAAATAAGAATTTGTTCTTAACTGTCTTGCCTATTTAAATTAAATAGCCAAAACTCCATCTACGCAAAACATGCTCATTAGAAGGTCCTGTGTTGATTGTATTTTCCACAAGCAACTATCAGAAAAAAAATCTAACTTTTGTAGTGTTACTTTCATCAGCTGTTGTATAGTATATGATCCAAAACACAGAAAACATTGTCACTGCACTGGGCCTTTAGTGCTCTAACCCTCACACTACTAAAGTCACACATTGTGAATGTGAGAGATATGGCCTGACCATTAACTCAAAGAAAATGAATGACAGTACACTATTTTTCTTTAATTGGGTATGTCAGAGAACCCTTATATCTTGAAGGATTTGATAGACTTCTATTGGATTCGCAGCTTGATGCAAAGCACAGGCCCTTAGGCAATATACAGTCCCACCCTTAACCGTGACCTTGAGAGTCGGAACATGACGCTGAAACTTTGATTGTTTCACCTTTCTTTCATGTTTTTTTCCCCTCTTATGGGAAAGAGCAAAATGCAACAGTGACAAGCATATTAATCTGTATAAAAAAACTTGTCTTCATTTGCTGTAAATGACTTGAAAAATAAGACTGGGAGTTGTAGAGAAAATGGCCTGCGTTCCCATCTGGAGAGCTGCGTTTGCAGAAAGGAAGATGAAGACTGTTGATCGTCTAGAGCCTCTTGTACAATAACTCTTCATCCAGCCACTTCTCTTAACCTACATTGTCTCCATGGTGCCATGGGGAGATGGATGTCTTTGATCATTGTGGGAGTTTTTCCTCCGCATTCACCATCATTGGAGACAGTCAATAGCCGGGTCCAGCCAATAGACACGGGTCATACTAACCTCTTGATGCATGCTGCTGTGCATGCCAAACATGCACTTGATTAGTACTCTCAATTCCCAATGGTGAAGAGGGTAATGGGAGGCGGAGATCTTGATTATACGACTCCTCTACTAACCAATCAGTGGTGAAGTTGGTAAACTGTGTGAGTGATATAAACTGCATGCGAGATGGGAGGGGCAGTGTTTTTCTTCTCTTAGTGGAAATGGAAAATCAGAGGTAACACATTGGCTGCTTCATTCCTCTTAGAGATATTAACTTGAACGTTACATATTACGGTTATTCGTCGCTGTGGTGATATAGCGCATGATATGCAAAGTGACATTTTGTATGTGATGCATGGAATAATGCATCACAGCCTGTTGTATATGTCCTGCAAACAGTGGCCAAACCCTGTAGTATAGTACCTGCCTCGCCAACATGTGGCTGCTCCTCTGTGTACAGATGTTCTGATAAGCGGTCCTGACAAGACGGCTAATTTACCCTTGGGCTGCCTAGCCGCATGAGGCCAAGAGTTCATCTTGGCAGATGGGGCTTAATTGGAACGGATGTGCGCAGATGCCTCGCCAAAATGGATTTATCACGTCACCCGCTAAATTAACTGATGGAGGGATTGTTTATTTGTTGCTAATTAGGCAGAAATTTGTTTTCATTTCGCTCATCATGCCACAATTGATCTAATAGGTTGCTTGGGCGCCTCCGGGGAGCTGGGTTCTCCAACCCAACCATACTCATAAACACGTACAGAACAATGGGTGAGTTTGTGTTCGTGTGTGTTCTGTATGTGTGTCCAGGCACTGTGTGTGGTTCTATTCTGTGTGTGTGTGTACGCTCTGTCTGTGTGTTCTGTGTGTGGGTGGATCGTTGGGAAGTCATTGCCGCCACACAAGCAGTCAGTTGTTTTGCTCCAGTACATCTCCCCATTAACACACAAGGTGGCTGTTGACACAGCGCTGTCCATTCTCGTTCCGCTCTCTCCCCATACGGCAAATAAATATATGGCAATATATGTACAGCTGAAGTCGAAAGTTTACATACACTTAGGTTGGAGTCATTAAAACTTGTTCTGTTTTTCAACCACAAATGTCTTGTTAACAAACTATAGTTTTGGCAAGTCGGTTAGGACATCTACTTTGTTCATGACACAAGTAATTTTTCCAACAATTGTTTACAGACAGATTATTTCACTTATAATTCACCGTATCACAATTCCAGTGGGTCAGAAGTTTACATACATTAAGTTGACTGTGCCTTTAAACAGCTTGGAAAATTCCAGAAAATTATGTCATGGCTTTAGAAGCTTCTGATAGGCTAATTGACAACATGTGAGTAAATTGGAGGTGTACCTGTGGATGTATTTCAAGGCCGACCTTCAAACTTAGTGCCTCTTTGCTTGACATCATAGGAAAATCAAAATAAATCAGCCAAGACCTTCGAAAAATAAATGGTGGACCTCCACAAGTCTGGTTCATCCTTGGGAGTAATTTCCAAAGGCCTGAAGGTACCACGTTCATCTGTACAAAGAATAATACGCAAGTATAAACACCATAGGACCACGCAGCTGTCATAACGCTCAGGAATGAGACACATTCTGTCTCCTAGAGATGAACATACTTCGGTGCGAAAAGTACAAATCAATCCCAAAACAATAGCAAAGGACCTTGTAAAGATGCTGGAAGGAAACAGGTACAAAAGCATATATATCCACAGTAAAACGAGTCCTATAACAACATAACCGCCATAAAAAAAGCCAGACTACGGTTTGCAACTGCACATGGGGACAAAGAGCATTCTTTTTTGGAGAAATGTCTTCTGGTCTGATGAAACAAAAATAGAACTGTTTGGCCATAATGACCATCGTTATGTTTGGAGGAAAAAGGTGGAGGCTTGCAAGCAGAAGAACACCATCCCAACTGTGAAGCACGGGGGTGGCAGCATCATGTTGTGGGGGTGCTTTGCTGCACTTCACAAAATAGATGGCATCATGAGGTAGGGAAATTATGTGGATATATTGAAGCAACATCTCAAGACATATTTATTTTTTACCTTTATTTAACTAGGCAAGTCAGTTAAAAACAACTTCTTATTTTCAATGACGGCCAAGGAACAGTGGCTTAACTGCCTTGTTCAGTGGCAGAACGACAGATTTTTACCTTTTCAGCTCGGGGATTCGATCTTGCAACCTTTCGGTTACTAGTCCAACGCTCTAACCACTAGTGTACCTGCCGTCCCACATCAGTCAGGAAGTAAAGCTTGGTCGCAAATGGGTCTTCCACATAGACAATGACCTAAAGCATACTTCCAAAGTTGTGGCAAAATGGCTTAAAGACAACAAAGTCAATGTAATTGGAGTGGCCATCACAAAGCCCTGACCTCAAACCTATAGAAGATTTGTGTGGACAGAACTGAAAAAGTGTGTGCGAGCAAGGAGGCCTACAAACCTGACTCAGTTACACCAGCTCTGTCAGGAGGAATGGGCCAAAGTTCACCCAACTTATTGTGGGAAGCTTGTGGAAGGCTACCCGAAAACGTTTGACTCAAGTTAAACAATTTAAAGGCAATGCTACCAAATACTGATTGAGTGTATGTAAACTTCTGACCCACTGGGAATGTGATGAAAGAAATAAAAGCTGAAATAAATCATTCTCTCTACTATTATTCTGACATTTCACATTCTTTAAATAAAGTGGTGATCCTAACTGACCTAAGACAGGGAATTTTTACTAGAATTAAATGTCAGGGATTGTGAAAAACTGAGTTTAAATATACTTGGCTAAGGTGTATGTAAACTTCCGACTTCAGCTGTATATTATTTATATATTAAATGGGCATAGATGGTGGAAAGATACAGTATATGCCCATAAATGGTGGAAACACATATGCCCATATATGGTGGAAACGTACAGTATATGCCCATATATGGTACAAACATTTATGCCCATATATTGTGGAAACATACAGTATATGCCCATAAATGGTGGAAACATATATGCCCATATATGGTGGAAACGTACAGTACATGTCCATATATTGTGGAAACATACAGTATATGCCCATAAATGGTGGAAACATATATGCCCATATATGGTGGAAAGATACAGTATATGCCCATATATGGTACAAACATTTATGCCCATATATGTTTATATATGTTACATATATGTTGAAATATATAAGAATTGGCCGTTTTCATAAATGTGACATATGTTATTGAAATATATGATGTTCATTTATGGGATTTGGGATTTTAAAATATTTTAAATACAGTACCGGTCAAAAGTGTGGACACACCTACTCATTCCAGGGTTTTTCTTTATCTTTACTATGTTCTACATTGTAGAATAATAGTGAAAACATCAAAACTATGGAATAACACATATGGAATCATATAATAACCAAAAAGTGTTAAATCAAAATATATTTTTTATTTAAAATTCTTCAAAGTAGCCGCCCTTTGCCTTGATGACAGCTTTGCACACTCTTTGCATTCTCTCAACTAGCTTCAATGAGGTTTCAATTAATGCATTTCAATTAACAGGTGTGCCTTGTTAAAAGTTAATTTGTGGAATGTCTTTCCTTCTTAATGCATTTGCCATAACAAAGGGGTTGAATACTTATTGACTCAAGACATTTCAGCCTAACATTTTTTATTAATTTGTAAAAACATAATTCCACTGTGTAGGCGATTCACACAAAATCTAAATTGAATTAATTTTAAATTCAGGCTGTAACAAAACAAAATGTGGAAAAAGTCAAGGGGTGTAAATAATTTCTCAAGGCCCTTTATGTGTTTCAATATAGCACAATCTAAATGGAATAGTGTAAATACTCTATAGCACCACGAAAACCACAGTACCTTTTAACCAATGCTTTTTGTAGTGAAGCTTGTCTCCTTACGATTTGTACATAACCATAATGTGTTGGTTGAGGGCCAAAACGCTTTTAAAAACCACAATGAATAAAATATAAATGGCTTTTTAAGCTCACCAAGCTTAAGTTAACGGAGGCATAACTTTAACCGTACTCTCATTAAAACCACCCTAAAAAATAATAACCCTTCCCTGATTCAGGGACCCCGGGTGACCTAAGGTATTTCCCAAATGGACCCCCAATCCCAGTGCCCTGGTCAAAGGTAGTTCCCTATATGGGGACTAGGGTGCCATTTAGGGACCTAGTCCCGGCCTGTTCATCAATCATTCAAAACAAACAAGATGTGAAACATGTTAGTGAAGTAAGACGAGGGAACCGAAAATAAACTGACAACGATGTACACTGCGTTATTGCGTTTCAACCGCAGCCGAAAGAGTAACGTTTCGAGCAATATTGACGAGGCAAGCGACTCATTAAATGTTTAAACATGACAATCCAAAATCCTCTCTCGCCTAGCACTCCTGCTGAGAGTCGTGCATGTGAGTGCTAGTATCTGAGAACGTCTGGAAAGCTTTATCTATTTAAAGAGCGTTGTTCCAGGGGGACGTTAGGGCTGATGCAGCAATTCCCCCCCCCCCCTCCTCCTTCTAGGCCTCCCACTCTCTCCACTCAGCTCCCCCTACCTCCATATTCTGGGGAGCAGAGTGGTTTGATATCATTGAATTGTATACACTCTCCACTTGGACAAAACTTTCTCATGAAAGGGGGTTGAGTTTTCTGACTGCAACATCAGCAGTTACCCGTTTGAAGGAAAAATATGGAAAAGTAAAGATATGCATCACCTTTTTATGTAATCTGTCCTTGTTTTTCCAGCCTGTTCTACATGAGATGAGAAAAAAAGTAACCCTAAAAGATGGACTGTTCATCTAACAATGATAGTTGTGGTGGGGTGATACACTCAGTTGTAGTACTACTTGGTTTATCGTTCAGATAAGTGCCACACATTTGGATAAGCGGTGTTTGGTGGGATTACATCATGAATCAATTCAAATCAAATGTATTTATATAGCCCTTCGTACATCAGCTGATATCTCAAAGTGCTGTACAGAAACCCAGCCTAAAACCCCAAACAGCTAGAATGCAGGTGTAGAAGCACGATCTATCCTTGAACTGTCTATCCTTAGTCAAGCATAAGGAAATCTTGAAGGAAGGAAAAGGAAATGGTGACAATAAATGTAAAATAAATCATAGATGCATGCAATTCATGAATGAGGGATACAGCTATAGGGGTATATTGTTTGGTGGGATTGCGTCATGAACTGTCTACACTAAGACAAGGATAAGAAAATGAGGGATACATTGGTAGTGGTAGATTTGACTTTGGTCTTCTGGTCTCTATATTATTCACATTGTTTTGAATAATTCTCATATACTCATACAGTGCATTCGGAAGGTATTCAGACCCTTTCACTATTTACACATTATGTTACTGTACGTAAAACATTTCCCTCAATCTACAACACAATACCCTATAATGAAAAGTGAAAACAGGTTTTGAGACATTTTTTTCAACAGAAATACCTTACTTACATAAGTATTCAGACCCTTTGCTATGAGACTTGACATTGAGCTCAGGTGCATCTTGTTTCCATTAATCATCCTTGAGATGCTTCTACAAATTGGTAGGGTTCCACCAGTGGTAAATGAAATTGATTGGACATGATTTTGAAAGGCACACACCTGTCTATATAAGGTCCCACAGTTGACAGTGCATGTCAGAGCGGAAACCAAGCCCTGAGGTTGAAAGAATTGTCCGTAGAGCTCCGAGACAGGATTGTGTCGAGGCACAGATCTGGGGAAGGGTACCAAAACATTTATACATCATTGAAGATCCCCAAGAACACAGTGGCCACCATCGTTCTTAAATGGAAGAAGTTTGGAAACACCAAGACTCTTCCCAGAGCTGGCCACACGGCCAAACTGAGCAATTGGGGGAGAAGGGCCTTGGTCAGGGAGGTGACTAAGAACCTGATGGTCACTCTGACAGAGCTCCAGAGTTCCTCTGTGGAGATGGGAGAGCCTTCCAGAAGGACAACCATCTCTGCAGCACTCCACCAATCAGGTCTTTATGGTAAAGTGGCCAGACGGAAGCCGCAGGAGTGACTTCGGGACAAGTCTCTGAATGTCCTTGAGTGGCCCAGCCAGAGCCCAGACTTAAACCTGATCAAACATCTCTGGATAGACCTGAAAATAGCTGCGTAGCGATGCTCCCCATCCAACCTGACAGAGCTAGAAAGGATCTGCAGAGAAGAATGGGAGAAAATTCCCAAATACAGGTGCGCCAAGCTTGTAGCGTCATACCCAAGACTCAAGGCTGTAATCACTGCCAAAGGTGCTTCAACAAAGTACTGAGTAAATAGTTTGAATACTTACGTAAATAGGATATTTCCGTTTTTTATTTTGAATACAATTGCTACAATTTCTAAAAACCTGTTTATGCTTTGTCATTATAGGGTATTGTGTGTAGATTGATGAGAAGAAAAAAAATATTTAATCAATTTTAGAATGAGGCTGTAACGTAACAAAATGTGGGAAAAGTCAAGTGGTCTGAACTTTCTGAATGCACTGTATTTGTGATATACCTGTAGCAGAATTATCATATTTTACACCCATATACTATATACCTCTCTATTTGTCTGTTTTAAAACAAAAGCATTTTCTGTGTCCCTATAGACCCCCATCAGAATATCCAGAGCAGATGTCTTTCCTTTATCTAATGCCAGTTGTAAACATACTTTATCCCATACTTTATCCCACACTTTATCCCAACAAACAATCTGCATCCTTCAATTTGATCCTATGCCCAGCTTGTGTCTTTACAGTTGACTTATTCCAACAGAAGGGCCATCTCATTAATCAAATAGACAGAAATCTCAACAAGTGTGCAATTATGTTACCCCAAAAAGTGTACAAGCAGACCAACAGGTCATAGTGTTGTTTGTTTGTGCATTGTTTCTTTACATACATGCTGACTTCTTTAGGAGCTTAAACAGATGTTTTCAGACCTCTGTTCAAATAGAATTTGTTTCTTTCAAGAACCTTGAGCGTTTGATTGCCTAAAGTGCCAAATAGACTGGAATTTCACTTTTATAACTATTATGTTGGCAACCTCCATAAACAAGGGGTATGGTCGCTGCTTACCTATGAGTATGAGCATGCAGACCAGTAGAGCTATGAGGGCCCCGGGACTGAGTGAGGCGCTAATGACGTAGGCGGTGGCATTGCAGGACTGGATGGCGCCCTCCGGGTCGCAGCCACACACGTGGATGGTCAGGGTGCCCGTGGAGCTCAGAGCAGGAGGCCCGGTATCCACCACCAGGATAGGCAGCAGGTAGACGTTCTGCTCGCGGCGGTTGAAGCCCGAGCGCTGGGTCCGGATCCCTGCAGTGTTGTCTGGAACATGGAGATATAATATTATACAAGGGTAGCCTACGTCAAACATAGACCTTCATAACTATCTGCTCGTGGTGGTTAAAGCCTGAGCACTGGGTCTGCAGTGTTGTCTGGAACATGGAGATATAATATTATACAAGGGTAGCCTATGTCAAACATAGACCTTCATAACTATCTGCTCGTGGTGGTTGAAGCCTGAGCACTGGGTCTGCAGTGTTGTCTGGAACATGGAGATATAAAATTATACAAGGGTAGCCTACGTCAAACATAGACCTTCATAACTATCTGCTCGTGGTGGTTGAAGCCTGAGCACTGGGTCTGCAGTGTTGTCTGGAACATGGAGATATAATATTATACAAGGGTAGCCTACGTCAAACATAGACCTTCATAACTATCTGCTCGTGGTGGTTGAAGCCTGAGCACTGGGTCTGCAGTGTTGTCTGGAACATGGAGATATAATATTATACAAGGGTAGCCTACGTCAAACATAGACCTTCATAACTATCTGCTCGTGGTGGTTGAAGCCTGAGCACTGGGTCTGCAGTGTTGTCTGGAACATAGAGATATATGAGCTAATATAAGTGCCGGGATGATACCAGTATTTCATTACCAGTATTCCAGAGTCATATTTAGTTATTTTCCAAGCTATAGTACACAGTATTTTACATACAGGAGGTTTATAAATGACTAAAGAGTTGGTCTGCTTCGTGTAATATTGGGACGGAAACGCAAAATGGAATACATTTCAACTCTATATCTGACATGGTACAGGTGTCTTTTTTTAAAGCCCATAACCATGTGTGTTGGGTGTATACTTTGGTTTCAAAGTAGATTTGTTTAAGACTACCAATAATCACTCTGTGTGACCCTGATTTAGCCCACTGCCGTAAAATGTTATTTATATGGTCTGGAATTTCTCACAGACAGAGGAATCAATCAAGATATTTCAGTAGAGCCATGTGGAAACAAATAAATAAGTGCTACTTAATAAATACACTTGCCTCTGCTCAGGTAGACCATTTGGTCATATGGTTACTACCATTCATCATTTTTTATATATATTTTTTTATTTAACCTTTATTTAACTAGGCAAGTCAATTAAAAACAAATTCTTATTTACAATGACGGCCTACCGGGGAACAATGGGTTAACTGCCTTGTTCAGGGGCAGCACAACAGATCTTTACCTTGTCAGCTCAGGGATTTGATCCAGCAACATTTTGGTTACTGGCCCAACGCTCTAACTACCTGCCGCCGAACTGTTCATATTATCAATGAACAGTTCAGAAGGATTTACTTGTTCATGCATAGATGGGTTATACAGGCTAAATAGGCATTATTAGAAGTAAACACTCCCATTTTGCCAAAGATAGATACCTCAGATCATCAACTCTGAAATAATAT
Organism: Salvelinus fontinalis; assembly: GCF_029448725.1. Taxonomy (NCBI): domain Eukaryota; kingdom Metazoa; phylum Chordata; class Actinopteri; order Salmoniformes; family Salmonidae; genus Salvelinus; species Salvelinus fontinalis. The sequence continues at coordinate 50,081,870 of NC_074682.1, forward strand.
TAGTATTTAAGGACATGGAGCAAAGGAATCACGTGTGTCAAGCCCATACACTTCAACCATGTCTTTTTAGAGTGAACACATGAATTGCTAGCTGCTGTCAGTGAGCATTCAATTTCAATTTAAGGGGTTTTATTGGCATGGGAAACACATGTTTACATTGCCAAAGCAAGTGAAATAGATAATAAACAAAAGTGAAATAAACATTAAACATTACACTCACAAAAGTTCCAAAAGAATAAAGGCATTTCAAATTTCATATTCTGTCTATATACAGTTTTGTAATGATGTGCAAATAGTTAAAGTACAAAAGGGAAAATAAATAAACATAAATATAGGTTGTATTTACAATGGTGTTTGTTCTTCACTGGTTGCTCTTTTCTTGTGGCAGCAGGTCACAAATCATTCTGCTGTGATGTCACGCTGTGGTATTTCACCCAATAGCTATGTGAGTTTGGATTTTGGATTGGATTTGTTTTTGATTTGAATTCTTTGTGTTTCTGTGTAATCTGAGGGAAATATGAATCTGTAATATGGTCATACATTTGTCAGGAGGTCAGGAAGTGCAGCTCAGTTTCCACCTCATTTTGTGCACAGTGTGCACATAGCCTGTCTTGTCTTGAGAGACAGGTCTGATTCATCACACATTCTTTCTAGTCAAATGAAACCAAGGGGAGAAAATGGGAGAACGTCATGATTTGAAATGGAACCTCACTGGTGCACAGCCTCTCGGGGAGACACATGTAACACTAAATGTATTTGTATGTTTTTATTTCACCTTTATTTAACCAAGCATACAGTAGCAGGCTTTGACAAATATAGTCAGAAAAGCTAGTGTGGATGGACTTGCATATAAGACACTGGGCAATCCATCACCGGAGACAGACATCACCATCATGGACTTAGCTACAGCACTGTCAGGAGGCAGACATCACTGTCATGGACGTAGCTACAGCACTGTCAGGAGACAGACATCACCATCATGGACTTAGCTACAGCACTGTCAGGACGCAGACATCACTGTCATGGACGTAGCTACAGCACTGTTACAGGCAGACATCACTGTTATGGACGTAGCTACAGCACTGTTACAGGCAGACATCACTGTCATGGACGTAGCTACAGCACTGTTACAGGCAGACATCACTGTTATGGACGTAGCTACAGCACTGTTACAGGCAGACATCACTGTTATGGACGTAGCTACAGCACTGTTACAGGCAGACATCACTGTTATGGACTTAGCTACAGCACTGTTACAGGCAGACATCACTGTTATGGACGTAGCTACAGCACTGTTACAGGCAGGCAGACATCACTGTCATGGACGTAGCTACAGCACTGTTACAGGCAGACATCACTGTTATGGACGTAGCTACAGCACTGTTACAGGCAGACATCACTGTTATGGACGTAGCTACAGCACTGTTACAGGCAGACATCACTGTTATGGACGTAGCTACAGCACTGTTACAGGCAGACATCACTGTTATGGACGTAGCTACAGCACTGTTACAGGCAGACATCACTGTTATGGACGTAGCTACATCACTGTTACAGGCAGGCAGACATCACTGTTATGGACGTAGCTACAGCACTGTTACAGGCAGGCAGACATCACTGTCATGGACGTAGCTACAGCACTGTTACAGGCAGGCAGACATCACTGTTATGGACGTAGCTACAGCACTGTTACAGGCAGGCAGACATCACTGTCATGGACGTAGCTACAGCACTGTTACAGGCAGACATCACTGTCATGGACGTAGCTACAGCACTGTTACAGGCAGGCAAACATCACTGTCATGGACGTAGCTACAGCACTGTTACAGGCAGACATCACTGTCATGGACTTAGCTACAGCACTGTTACAGGCAGACATCACTGTTATGGACGTAGCTACAGCACTGTTACAGGCAGACATCACTGTCATGGACGTAGCTACAGCACTGTTACAGGCTGACATCACTGTCATGGACGTAGCTACAGCACTGTTACAGGCAGGCAGACATCACTGTCATGGACGTAGCTACAGCACTGTTACAGGCAGACATCACTGTCATGGACGTAGCTACAGCACTGTTACAGGCAGACATCACTGTCATGGACGTAGCTACAGCACTGTTACAGACAGGCAGACATCACTGTTATGGACGTAGCTACAGCACTGTTACAGACAGGCAGACATCACTGTCATGGACGTAGTTACAGCACTGTTACAGACAGGCAGACATCACTGTTATGGACGTAGCTACAGCACTGTTACAGGCAGGCAGACATCACTGTCATGGACGTAGCTACAGCACTGTTACAGGCAGACATCACTGTTATGGACGTAGCTACAGCACTGTTACAGGCAGACATCACTGTCATGGACGTAGTTACAGCACTGTTACAGACAGGCAGACATCACTGTTATGGACGTAGCTACAGCACTGTTACAGACAGACATCACTGTCATGGACGTAGCTACAGCACTGTTACAGGCAGACATCACTGTTATGGACGTAGCTACAGCACTGTTACAGGCAGACATCACTGTTATGGACGTAGCTACAGCACTGTTACAGGCAGACATCACTGTTATGGACGTAGCTACAGCACTGTTACAGGCAGGCAGACATCACTGTCATGGACGTAGCTACAGCACTGTTACAGGCAGGCAGACATCACTGTTATGGACGTAGCTACAGCACTGTTACAGGCAGACATCACTGTTATGGACTTAGCTACAGCACTGTTACAGGCAGACATCACTGTTATGGACGTAGCTACAGCACTGTTACAGGCAGGCAGACATCACTGTCATGGACGTAGCTACAGCACTGTTACAGGCAGACATCACTGTTATGGACGTAGCTACAGCACTGTTACAGGCAGACATCACTGTCATGGACGTAGCTACAGCACTGTTACAGGCAGACATCACTGTCATGGACGTAGCTACAGCACTGTTACAGGCAGACATCACTGTCATGGACGTAGCTACAGCACTGTTACAGGAAGGCAGACATCACTGTCATGGACGTAGCTACAGCACTGTTACAGGCAGACATCACTGTTACGGACGTAGCTACAGCACTGTTACAGGCAGACATCACTGTCATGGACGTAGCTACAGCACTGTTACAGACAGGCAGACATCACTGTTATGGACGTAGCTACAGCACTGTTACAGGCAGACATCACTGTCATGGACGTAGCTACAGCACTGTTACAGACAGGCAGACATCACTGTTATGGACGTAGCTACAGCACTGTTACAGACAGGCAGACATCACTGTTATGGACGTAGCTACAGCACTGTTACAGACAGGCAGACATCACTGTTATGGACGTAGCTACAGCACTGTTACAGGCAGACATCACTGTCATGGACGTAGCTACAGCACTGTTACAGGCAGGCAGACATCACTGTCATGGACGTAGCTACAGCACTGTTACAGGCAGACATCACTGTTATGGACGTAGCTACAGCACTGTTACAGGCTGACATCACTGTCATGGACGTAGCTACAGCACTGTTACAGGCAGGCAGACATCACTGTCATGGACGTAGCTACAGCACTGTTACAGGCAGGCAGACATCACTGTTATGGACGTAGCTACAGCACTGTTACAGGCAGACATCACTGTTATGGACGTAGCTACAGCACTGTTACAGGCAGGCAGACATCACTGTCATGGACGTAGCTACAGCACTGTTACAGGCAGGCAGACATCACTGTTATGGACGTAGCTACAGCACTGTTACAGACAGGCAGACATCACTGTTATGGACGTAGCTACAGCACTGTTACAGGCAGGCAGACATCACTGTCATGGACGTAGCTACAGCACTGTTACAGGCAGGCAGACATCACTGTCATGGACGTAGCTACAGCACTGTTACAGGCAGACATCACTGTTATGGACGTAGCTACAGCACTGTTACAGGCAGACATCACTGTCATGGACGTAGCTACAGCACTGTTACAGGCAGGCAGACATCACTGTTATGGACTTAGCTACAGCACTGTTACAGTTAGACATCACTGTTATGGACGTAGCTACAGCACTGTTACAGGCAGACATCACTGTCATGGACGTAGCTACAGCACTGTTACAGGCAGACATCACTGTTATGGACGTAGCTACAGCACTGTTACAGGCAGACATCACTGTCATGGACGTAGCTACAGCACTGTTACAGACAGGCAGACATCACTGTTATGGACGTAGCTACAGCACTGTTACAGGTAGGCAGATATCACTGTCATGGACGTAGCTACAGCACTGTTACAGGCAGACATCACTGTTATGGACGTAGCTACAGCACTGTTACAGGCAGACATCACTGTTATGGACGTAGCTACAGCACTGTTACAGGCAGGCAGACATCACTGTCATGGACGTAGCTACAGCACTGTTACAGGCAGGCATCACTGTCATGGACGTAGCTACAGCACTGTTACAGGCAGACATCACTGTTATGGACGTAGCTACAGCACTGTTACAGGCAGACATCACTGTCATGGACGTAGCTACAGCACTGTTACAGGCAGACATCACTGTCATGGACGTAGCTACAGCACTGTTACAGGCAGACATCACTGTTATGGACGTAGCTACAGCACTGTTACAGGCAGGCAGACATCACTGTCATGGACGTAGCTACAGCACTGTTACAGGCAGGCAGATATCACTGTTATGGACGTAGCTACAGCACTGTTAAGGGCAGACATCACTGTCATGGACGTAGCTACAGCACTGTTACAGGCAGGCAGACATCACTGTCATGGACGTAGCTACAGCACTGTTACAGGCAGGCAGACATCACTGTTATGGACGTAGCTACAGCACTGTTACAGGCAGACATCACTGTCATGGACGTAGCTACAGCACTGTTACAGACAGACATCACTGTTATGGACGTAGCTACAGCACTGTTACAGGCAGGCAGACATCACTGTCATGGACGTAGCTACAGCACTGTTACAGGCAGACATCACTGTTATGGACGTAGCTACAGCACTGTTACAGGCAGGCAGACATCACTGTCATGGACGTAGCTACAGCACTGTTATAGGCAGACATCACTGTCATGGACGTAGCTACAGCACTGTTACAGGCAGGCAGACATCACTGTCATGGACGTAGCTACAGCACTGTTACAGGCAGACATCACTGTCATGGACGTAGCTACAGCACTGTTACAGGCAGACATCAGTGTCATGGACGTAGCTACAGCACTGTTACAGGCAGACATCACTGTCATGGACGTAGCTACAGCACTGTTACAGGCAGGCAGACATCACTGTCATGGACGTAGCTACAGCACTGTTACAGGCAGGCAGACATCACTGTTATGGACGTAGTTACAGCACTGTTACAGGCAGGCAGACATCACTGTCATGGACGTAGCTACAGCACTGTTACAGGCAGACATCACTGTCATGGACGTAGCTACAGCACTGTTACAGGCAGACATCACTGTCATGGACGTAGCTACAGCACTGTTACAGGCAGACAGCACTGTTATGGACGTAGCTACAGCACTGTTACAGACAGGCAGACATCACTGTTATGGACGCAGCTACAGCACTGTTACAGGCAGGCAGACATCACTGTCATGGACGTAGCTACAGCACTGTTACAGGCAGACATCACTGTCATGGACGTAGCTACAGCACTGTTACAGGCAGACATCACTGTTATGGACGTAGCTACAGCACTGTTACAGGCAGACAGCACTGTTATGGACGTAGCTACAGCACTGTTACAGACAGGCAGACATCACTGTCATGGACGTAGCTACAGCACTGTTACAGGCAGACATCACTGTTATGGACGCAGCTACAGCACTGTTACAGGCAGGCAGACATCACTGTCATGGACGTAGCTACAGCACTGTTACAGGCAGACATCACTGTTATGGACGTAGCTACAGCACTGTTACAGGCAGGCAGACATCACTGTTATGGACGTAGCTACAGCACTGTTACAGGCAGACATCACTGTCATGGACGTAGCTACAGCACTGTTACAGGCAGGCAGACATCATTGTTATGGACGTAGCTACAGCACTGTTACAGGCAGACATCACTGTTATGGACGTAGCTACAGCACTGTTACAGGCAGACATCACTGTTATGGACGTAGCTACAGCACTGTTACAGGCAGGCAGACATCACTGTCATTGACGTAGCTACAGCACTGTTACAGGCAGACATCACTGTTATGGACGTAGCTACAGCACTGTTACAGGCAAGCAGACATCACTGTCATTGACGTAGCTACAGCACTGTTACAGGCAGACATCACTGTTATGGACGTAGCTACAGCACTGTTACAGGCAGGCAGACATCACTGTTATGGACGTAGCTACAGCACTGTTACAGGCAGGCAGACATCACTGTTATGGACGTAGCTACAGCACTGTTACAGGCAGACATCACTGTCATGGACGTAGCTACAGCACTGTTACAGGCAGGCAGACATCACTGTTATGGACTTAGCTACAGCACTGTTACAGGCAGACATCACTGTCATGGACGTAGCTACAGCACTGTTAAAGGCAGACATCACTGTTATGGACGTAGCTACAGCACTGTTACAGGCAGACATCACTGTTATGGACGTAGCTACAGCACTGTTACAGGCAGACATCACTGTCATGGACGTAGCTACAGCACTGTTACAGGCAGACATCACTGTTATGGACGTAGCTACAGCACTGTTACAGGTAGACATCACTGTTATGGACGTAGCTACAGCACTGTTACAGACAGGCAGACATCACTGTTATGGACGTAGCTACAGCACTGTTACAGGCAGGCAGACATCACTGTCATGGACGTAGCTACAGCACTGTTACAGGCAGGCAGACATCACTGTCATGGACGTAGCTACAGCACTGTTACAGGCAGACATCACTGTTATGGACGTAGCTACAGCACTGTTACAGGCAGACATCACTGTCATGGACGTAGCTACAGCACTGTTACAGGCAGGCAGACATCACTGTTATGGACTTAGCTACAGCACTGTTACAGTTAGACATCACTGTTATGGACGTAGCTACAGCACTGTTACAGGCAGACATCACTGTTATGGACGTAGCTACAGCACTGTTACAGGCAGACATCACTGTCATGGACGTAGCTACAGCACTGTTACAGGCAGACATCACTGTTATGGACGTAGCTACAGCACTGTTACAGGCAGACATCACTGTCATGGACGTAGCTACAGCACTGTTACAGACAGGCAGACATCACTGTTATGGACGTAGCTACAGCACTGTTACAGGCAGGCAGATATCACTGTCATGGACGTAGCTACAGCACTGTTACAGGCAGACATCACTGTTATGGACGTAGCTACAGCACTGTTACAGGCAGGCAGACATCACTGTCATGGACGTAGCTACAGCACTGTTACAGGCAGGCATCACTGTCATGGACGTAGCTACAGCACTGTTACAGGCAGACATCACTGTTATGGACGTAGCTACAGCACTGTTACAGGCAGACATCACTGTCATGGACGTAGCTACAGCACTGTTACAGGCAGACATCACTGTCATGGACGTAGCTACAGCACTGTTACAGGCAGACATCACTGTTATGGACGTAGCTACAGCACTGTTACAGGCAGGCAGACATCACTGTCATGGACGTAGCTACAGCACTGTTACAGGCAGGCAGACATCACTGTTATGGACGTAGCTACAGCACTGTTAAGGGCAGACATCACTGTTATGGACGTAGCTACAGCACTGTTACAGGCAGGCAGACATCACTGTCATGGACGTAGCTACAGCACTGTTACAGGCAGGCAGACATCACTGTTATGGACGTAGCTACAGCACTGTTACAGGCAGACATCACTGTCATGGACGTAGCTACAGCACTGTTACAGACAGACATCACTGTTATGGACGTAGCTACAGCACTGTTACAGGCAGGCAGACATCACTGTCATGGACGTAGCTACAGCACTGTTACAGGCAGACATCACTGTTATGGACGTAGCTACAGCACTGTTACAGGCAGGCAGACATCACTGTCATGGACGTAGCTACAGCACTGTTACAGGCAGGCAGACATCACTGTCATGGACGTAGCTACAGCACTGTTACAGGCAGGCAGACATCACTGTCATGGACGTAGCTACAGCACTGTTACAGGCAGACATCACTGTCATGGACGTAGCTACAGCACTGTTACAGGCAGACATCAGTGTCATGGACGTAGCTACAGCACTGTTACAGGCAGACATCACTGTCATGGACGTAGCTACAGCACTGTTACAGGCAGGCAGACATCACTGTCATGGACGTAGCTACAGCACTGTTACAGGCAGGCAGACATCACTGTTATGGACGTAGTTACAGCACTGTTACAGGCAGGCAGACATCACTGTCATGGACGTAGCTACAGCACTGTTACAGGCAGACATCACTGTCATGGACGTAGCTACAGCACTGTTACAGGCAGACATCACTGTCATGGACGTAGCTACAGCACTGTTACAGGCAGACAGCACTGTTATGGACGTAGCTACAGCACTGTTACAGACAGGCAGACATCACTGTTATGGACGCAGCTACAGCACTGTTACAGGCAGGCAGACATCACTGTCATGGACGTAGCTACAGCACTGTTACAGGCAGACATCACTGTCATGGACGTAGCTACAGCACTGTTACAGGCAGACATCACTGTTATGGACGTAGCTACAGCACTGTTACAGGCAGACAGCACTGTTATGGACGTAGCTACAGCACTGTTACAGACAGGCAGACATCACTGTTATGGACGCAGCTACAGCACTGTTACAGGCAGGCAGACATCACTGTCATGGACGTAGCTACAGCACTGTTACAGGCAGACATCACTGTTATGGACGTAGCTACAGCACTGTTACAGGCAGGCAGACATCACTGTTATGGACGTAGCTACAGCACTGTTACAGGCAGACATCACTGTCATGGACGTAGCTACAGCACTGTTACAGGCAGGCAGACATCACTGTTATGGACGTAGCTACAGCACTGTTACAGGCAGACATCACTGTTATGGACGTAGCTACAGCACTGTTACAGGCAGACATCACTGTTATGGACGTAGCTACAGCACTGTTACAGGCAGGCAGACATCACTGTCATTGACGTAGCTACAGCACTGTTACAGGCAGACATCACTGTTATGGACGTAGCTACAGCACTGTTACAGGCAAGCAGACATCACTGTCATTGACGTAGCTACAGCACTGTTACAGGCAGACATCACTGTTATGGACGTAGCTACAGCACTGTTACAGGCAGGCAGACATCACTGTTATGGACTTAGCTACAGCACTGTTACAGGCAGACATCACTGTCATGGACGTAGCTACAGCACTGTTACAGGCAGGCAGACATCACTGTTATGGACTTAGCTACAGCACTGTTACAGGCAGACATCACTGTTATGGACGTAGCTACAGCACTGTTACAGGCAGACATCACTGTCATGGACGTAGCTACAGCACTGTTAAAGGCAGACATCACTGTTATGGACGTAGCTACAGCACTGTTACAGGCAGACATCACTGTTATGGACGTAGCTACAGCACTGTTACAGGCAGACATCACTGTCATGGACGTAGCTACAGCACTGTTACAGGCAGACATCACTGTTATGGACGTAGCTACAGCACTGTTACAGGTAGACATCACTGTTATGGACGTAGCTACAGCACTGTTACAGGCAGACATCACTGTTATGGACGTAGCTACAGCACTGTTACAGACAGGCAGACATCACTGTTATGGACGTAGCTACAGCACTGTTACAGGCAGGCAGACATCACTGTCATGGACGTAGCTACAGCACTGTTACAGGCAGACATCACTGTTATGGACGTAGCTACAGCACTGTTACAGGCAGACATCACTGTTATGGACGTAGCTACAGCACTGTTACAGGCAGACATCACTGTCATGGACGTAGCTACAGCACTGTTACAGGCAGACATCACTGTTATGGACGTAGCTACAGCACTGTTACAGGCAGGCAGACATCACTTATGGACGTAGCTACAGCACTGTTACAGGCAGACATCACTGTTATGGAAGTAGCTACAGCACTGTTACAGGCAGGCAGACATCACTGTCATGGACGTAGCTACAGCACTGTTACAGGCAGACATCACTGTCATGGACGTAGCTACAGCACTGTTACAGGCAGACATCACTGTTTTGGACGTAGCTACAGCACTGTTACAGGCAGACATCACTGTTATGGACGTAGCTACAGCACTGTTACAGGCAGACATCACTGTTATGGACGTAGCTACAGCACTGTTACAGGCAGACATCACTGTTATGGACGTAGCTACAGCACTGTTACAGGCAGACATCACTGTCATGGACGTAGCTACAGCACTGTTACAGGCAGGCAGACATCACTGTCATGGACGTAGCTACAGCACTGTTACAGACAGACATCACTGTTATGGACGTAGCTACAGCACTGTTACAGGCAGGCAGACATCACTGTCATGGACGTAGCTACAGCACTGTTACAGGCAGACATCACTGTTATGGACGTAGCTACAGCACTGTTACAGGCAGGCAGACATCACTGTCATGGACGTAGCTACAGCACTGTTATAGGCAGACATCACTGTCATGGACGTAGCTACAGCACTGTTACAGGCAGACATCACAGTTATGGACTTAGCTACAGCACTGTTACAGGCAGACATCACTGTTATGGACGTAGCTACAGCACTGTTACAGGCAGGCAGACATCACTGTCATGGACGTAGCTACAGCACTGTTACAGGCAGGCAGACATCACTGTTATGGACTTAGCTACAGCACTGTTACAGGCAGACATCACTGTTATGGACGTAGCTACAGCACTGTTACAGGCAGGCAGACATCACTGTTATGGACGTAGCTACAGCACTGTTACAGGCAGGCAGACATCACTGTTATGGACGTAGCTACAGCACTGTTACAGGCAGACATCACTGTCATGGACGTAGCTACAGCACTGTTACAGGCAGGCAGACATCACTGTTATGGACGTAGCTACAGCACTGTTACAGGCAGGCAGACATCACTGTTATGGACGTAGCTACAGCACTGTTACAGGAAGGCAGACATCACTGTTATGGACGTAGCTACAGCACTGTTACAGGCAGACAGCACTGTTACAGACAGACAGTACACTCTTCCTATTATGGTAACTTTGCTGAGCATAATGTCTTTGATATTGTCCCTCTGACCTCTACTCAGCATCCTATTTCATAAGTGCATCTTTCTATCTGAAAAAGAGAAGGTGTGGACTGAAAAGTGATGCAGTGATTTTAGGCTCCATCATCGTTGGATTGTTTATTTCAGAAATTATATGATAACCATATAGCAGGTAATTACTTTTGAATTCCTTGTTAAAATGTTAATGAACTAATACTTTCATATTAATTACACTTTAGTTTCTTTGAGATTGACACAATAATTGTTTTGGACCATTTAGTACCAATGGTGTTGAATTCTTTGAGATAGGTACCAGAGCGTATTCATTAATAACATGCCAATACCACCTTAACTCATTCAAAATAAAGGAGAATTTCATTGCACTAATAGGTGCATTGACGAGTGCTGTGGAAACAGTCTGTATATTTGAATGTGTATTTTATGAGGCGACAGGAAAATGATTAAGCTAATTATGTGTGTTTTAATGGGGGGAAATATATACAGAACAGTTGTTGTTATTTATCATGTCATGTTCATTTACAGTAATCAGTTGAATAAATTAACAAAAAATGATAAGCTAAGACAAAACAAAACACACATCTTTCATTAGCTTCATAAATAATATTTACCTATGGGGAAAATGCAGTCAGTAAAATAAAGCAAGACGTGTCTCTATTTTTTGCGATAACTCCAGACCTTCAATGGCCAAGATTAGCTTTACAGATATCCAAACAAACAATGAGTATAACAGTTTTAGGGGATGAAATAAAAGAGAGTGTCTGTTTGTCCTGATGTATCAAGGCTCAGCGACAGAATGCAATGTGAAGCCGTGATGGTGGAGAGAGAAAGTGACAGATCCAATCTGACAGGTTGACAAACGTGTCCATGAAAACAGAAGTACAGTGGAAAACAAGAGAGATGGGAGGAGAAAGAAAAAGGTCTGAGTCACTGTGTGTCTATGTGTTAGAGCATACTTTTAAGCACTGAGTGTGTGTGTGTGTGTGTGTGTGTGTGTGTGTGTGTGTGTGTGTGTGTGTGTGTGTGTGTGTGTGTACAAGTGTGTGTGTGTACAAGTGTGTGTGTGTACAAGTGTATGTGTGTACAAGTGTGTGTTCGTGCATGTGTGTGTGTGTGTATGTTTGCTGCCAGCATACAGATTTTTCTGTGTGTATACATGTGTGATTGGTTCAAATAACCTGTGTCTATGTGCATGTGTTTGTCTGCCTGCATCTCTGCGTATATGTGAACGCGTGAGCCTGCCTTTCCCCATACTCAGGACCGTACTCAGGACCCCCTGCCCTGGCGCGTGACTGGGGTTACACCACACCACGCCGCAGCCTCCGTTGACATTTCCCTGGCTCACTCGCCTGACATTTTCACTGTGTCAGATCAATCTTGATTTAGCCACGTGTCACATTCACTTAGGTACACATCTCCAAAGAGGGATTTGCTTGCGAACATGTAATCCCTCTTGGCTACGTGGGTCAGTGTTTTGCAACAACAAAAAAGACGGAGGCAAAGTCACCACTCTGTATGGATGTCCTTATGTGGTGTTTTCTAATGCAGTGGCACGTTAAGCTAAACAGTGTGTCCATATACCAAATTCCCATGTGCCACGTGTTAGTGTAGCAACACAGTCATTTTATATTTCACAATATGTTAATGACCTTTTATGCTACACAGTTGGACCTATTCATTTGACAATACGGTACAGCCTACTCTAAAAGCATTCACTGATAGGCTCAAAGAGGCATGACACCAGGATGTACAGTATCATCCTTCAGAATACCCTTTAGAGTGACTCTGTAACAGCTGGAAGTCCTTTGATTTATGACTTCTGACCCCTTACCTTTGACATCCCACAGGGTGAAGTGGCGGTTGTTGGTGGCCTCCGGAGCCAGGGTGAAGGAGAAGCGTTGGCCCGACTGCGGCTCGTCCCTATCCACCACGCTGATGGTGTGAATAAGCTGCCAGAGAGGAAGGAAATCAAGATGCATGGAACACAAGCCACCATCCCACTCCCAACCATATTTTCACCTCAAGACAAGACAGCCCTGTAATGACAATTCATACTTCATTCTATTTCAGTGCGGCCAGCATCGAACCGCCGGTTGATAAATTAAAATCAGTGTGCCACAGACAGATGAGAGGAGTAGCACATTGAGGGAAACGTGGTGAACTTCTAAGAGTGGTTTACCAAATCAGCTGCAGTTATTGAATTAAGTGACTGTATAAAATAACAGGGGGAGGGGTTGGGATAAAAGGAACACTTCAGGTAATCCTCCTAAAATACAAAGTTCACTTTTGTCATTAAACGCTTGTCAAAAGACGCGTACAGTTCTGGGTTTATTTCACAAGTCTGTGACATCCAAATGAGAAATTAGAAGGCCAGGGACATTTCCTCAATGCAGAATCTCTTGAGCAGTTGTGTGGCTAATGTACAAACTGGAAGAGACTCTGTCCTTCTGTCACTCCTCCCAAAACGACAGAGTACACACAGCGAGAGAGCGAGAGAGAGAGAGAGTGAGAGGCAGAGCAGAGCAGGGGCATCCACACACAGAGAGAGAGATAGATAGATAGATAGATAGAGAGCAGGGCCATCCAGTCACACAGAGAGAGAGATAGATAGATAGAGAGCAGGGCCATCCAGTCACACAGAGAGAAAGAGATAGATAGAGAGCAGGGCCATCCAGTCACACAGAGAGAGATAGATAGATAGAGAGCAGGGCCATCCAGTCACACAGAGAGAGAGATAGATAGAGAGCAGGGCCATCCAGTCATACAGAGAGAGAGATAGATAGAGAGCAGGGCCATCCAGTCAGAGAGAGAGAGAGAGAGCAGGGGCATCCAGTCAGAGAGAGAGAGAGAGAGCAGGGGCATCCAGTCACACACAGAGAGAGAGAGGGAGAGAGAGGGGGGGAGAAAGAGCAGGGGCATCCAGTCACACACAGAGAGAGAGAGGGGGAGAGAGGGGGAGAGAGAGCAGGGGCACCCACTCACACACAGAGAGAGAGAGGGAGAGAGAGGGGGGGAGAAAGAGCAGGGGCATCCAGTCACACACAGAGAGAGAGAGGGAGAGAGAGCAGGGGCATCCACTCACACACAGAGAGAGAGAAGGAGAGAGAGGGGGAGAGAGAGCAGGGGCACCCACTCACACACAGAGAGAGAGAGGGAGAGAGAGGGGGGGAGAAAGAGCAGGGGCATCCAGTCACACACAGAGAGAGAAAGGGGGAGAGAGAGCAGGGGCATCCACTCACACACAGAGAGAGAGAGGGAGAGAGAGGGGGAGAGAGAGCAGGGGCATCCACTCACACAAGCATGCATCTCTCGACTCTCTCTTACACATGTACTGTACGCACGGACACATTTTTCTTTGTTACGGTTTGAGCTCCGAACGGACTTCACATAACAAATAACCCCAGTTCTAACCGTGACACTTTTCAAGGCTAAAGATTTGGAGAGTCGTAAAGTGTGGCTTTAAGTCCTGGAGAACATGATTCCCTTGTCTGGACTTGGTAACATTCTCTAGAAGATAGATCTTGTGGGGGGAAAAATCAAGGATTTATAAGCTGTTTTACTGTAATACATGTTGTCTCCTCTCTTTAAGATGATTGCGTGTTTTAGAAAATGTGAGACGTCAGTTGGGCAGTCTGACTTGCTCAGTGATGTAAAGTACTTAAGTAAAAATACTTTAAACTACTAATTAAGTCAGGTATTTTTTGCATCGGTAGTTTACTTTACTATTTATACTGTTGACAACTTTTACTTCACTACATTCCTAAAATACAATAATGATTTTAATTTTTACTCCATACATTTTCCCTGACACCCAAAAGTACTCATTTTGAAGGCTTAGCAGGACAGGAAAATTGTCAAATTCACACACTTATCAAGAGAACACCCGTGGTCCTCCCCACTGCCTCTGATCTGGCAGAATCACAAAACACAAATGCTTCATTTGTAAATCATGTCTAAGTAATGCCCCTGGCTATCTGGAAATAAATAAAAACTAGAAAATGGTGCCATATGGTTTGCTTAATATAAGAAATGATTTATACTTTTACATTTACTTTTAATACTTAAGTATTTTTTTAAAATTACATTTACTTTTGATAGCAAAGTATATTTAAAAGCAAACACTTTTAGACATTTACTCAAGTAGTATTTTACTGGGTGACTTTTACTTTTACTTGAGTCATTTTCTATTAAGCCATCTTTACTTTTACTCAAGTATGACAATTGGATACTTTTTCCACCACTGCTCTCGTGCTCTCTAAGATGAAACGTCTCGACATAAAAAGCCCTACTGTCAGGTACAATTCCATGTCTTTGAAGTGATAGACATATGGAACTGACCCTAAGTTCTGCACTGACCAAGCCATTCATTATTCTGCTTGAGTTCTGTGGGCAGAAGGGAACGTGTTACACTAGTAGGTCTATAGAGTATTTATGGACAAGCATTGTTCCGAACATTTACAATAACTCCTCAACCGCCAGGCTTTCATTTGGGAAGTTGTTATGCAAAGGTATATAGCAACTGTGTTATTATATATTTTTTTACCCAATACAGTATGAATACAGATTGTTTTGTAATACTTTGATTTTGTTTGGAGCTGTGGAAAATTGTGTAGGGACTGTGGACAAACTCTGTGTCATCTTTCCTTCAAGGCGACAAATATGTTAAGTTCTGTTCTACTTTTTGGAATTTGTCGAACGGAACAAGGCTTTGGTTTTCTGAACATAACGCGCAACCCAAATGGCGTTTTTTTGTGATAAAAGTAATATTTATCGAACAAAAAGAACATTTGTTGTGTAACTGGGAGTCTCGTGAGTGCAAACATCCGAAGATTATCTAAGTTAAGCGATTAATTTTATTGCTTTTCTGACTTTTGTGACCAAGCTAACCAAGCTAATATAAGGCTAACTGTTCTAGCATTGATTGCTACACTCACAAAAGCTTGGATTTCTTTCGCTGTAAAGTATATTTTCAAAATCTGACATGATAGGTGGATTAACAACAAGCTAAGTTGTGTTTTGGTATATTTCACTTGTGATTGCATGATTATAAATATTTTTAGTAATATATTTTAACCTGTTGGGGATGGGGGCGCTGTTTAGACTATTTATGCTAATTTGGGTAATTTTTGAAACGGCTTCCCACAAAATCATATGCATATTATTATTATTATTGGATAGAAAACAGTCTATAGTTTCTATAGGAGTTGAAATTTTGTCTCTAAGTGGAACAGAGCCCATTCTACAGCAATTTCCCTGACATGGATTCAGATTTCAGAAATGTTGGCCACTGTTCTGAAGTCAGTTAAAAGGGCACTGATTTTGCTATGACTATACGGACACTTCTTACGTCTTCCCCTGGATGCCTTTACGTGATGACGATTCCAATGGGGTCGATTGCGCGTTCACAGGCACTACAAATGAAAAAACCCTGTAGCTAGCAAGTCTTTTCTTGCTGCGTAACGCGCGTGGAGGACACCGACCCTCTCCTGTTCCAAGCGTTAGTTTAGCCTGTTATATTTCTCCGGTCATCTTTTCACTCGTTATAGGAGTTAAAAACATCATAAGGTAGTTAATTTAAAGCGTTTTATAGCAATTTATATCCGTTTAGTGCGATTTTGGGACATTTATTTCTTTAACGCTGTGAATAGGTGGGCACGCTTTCAGTTCATCCCGAACACAGTTGGCATTTCCACATGGCAAGAGGACAGCTTTCCACCAAAAGACGATTCCTCCCAAGAAAGGATCCTTTGCCCAAGATACTGATGGAAGAACAGCTCAAGGTAGGACATTTTTATTATGATAAATCGTGTTTCTGTCGAAACATTTTAGTGGCTTAGGACGCCATGTTTTTTGACGTAGCTTCGCTTGGCGCAAACTGTATTGAAAAGTAAGGATAAATTAAAAAATGTAATAACGCAATTGTATTAAGAATTAAATTGTCTATCAATCCCTGTCCACCCTATATTTTTTAGTCACGTTTATGAGTATTTATGTATAAGAGTAGATCACTGTCTAAGTGGCGCAAGGAAATTTTCTGACCAACTGAGCTACATTTCACATTGTCTAACCATGATTTTGGTGGCTAAATATAAACATTTTCGATCAAACTGTATATGCATGTTGTAATGTGATGTTACAGGAGTGTCATCGGAAGAATTCTGAGAAGGTTAGTGAAAAAATTAATATCTTTTGGCGATGTTGACTTTTATCGCTCACTTTGGCTAGAATCAATGCTGGGCTGCTATGTGCTATGTGCTATGCTAATATAACGATTTATTGTGTTTTCGCTGTAAGACACTTAGAAAATCTGAAATATTGTCTGTATTCACAGGATCTGTGTCTTTCGATTCGTGTATGCTGTGTATTTTTACGAAATGTTTGATGATTAGTAAGTAGGTAAACACGTTGCTCTATGTAGTTTTTCTAGTCCATTTGTGACGGTGGGTGCAATTGTAACCTATGCCATCTACCTGAAATATGCACTTTTTTCTAACAAAACCTATCCCATACCATAAATATGTTATCAGACTGTCATCTAATGAGTTTTTTTGTTGGTTAGGGGCTATAAATATCTTAGTTTAGCCGAATTGGTGATGGCTACTGGTGTTGGTGGACAAATAAAAGATGGTGGATTATGCTAATGTGTTTTTAGGTAATAGATGTACATCTTTACATATTGTGTCTTCCCTGTAAAACATTTTAAAAATCGGAAATGTTGACTGGATTCACAAGATCTGTGTCTTTCATTAGCTGTATTGGACTTTAATGTGTGAAAGTTAAATATTTTAAAAAAATATTTTTTTTGAATTTCGCGGCACTGGTTTTTCAGTGGGGGGGGGGGGGGGGTGTGCCGCTAGCGCCACGCTGATCCTAGACAGGTTAATCTGATACGTTTGGGAATTTTCTTCATCCTTTCAGGACCGGAACGAGGCTGTAGTTTTCTCAACATAACACGCAACCCAAATGGCGTTTTTTTGTTATAAAAGTAATATTTATCGAACAAAAATAACATTTATTGTGTAACTGGGTGTAACGGCTTTCTTCCTGGGGTGAAAGAGAGGACCAAAATGCAGCGTAGCCAGTGCTCAACATGTTTAATAAACAATAACCATGAACACTTAACAAATAACAAAATAACAAACCGTGAAAACCGAGACAGTCCTATCTGGTGCAGAACAAACACTGAGACAGGAAACAAACACCCACAAAACACCAGTGAAACCCTGGCTGCCTTAGTACGACTCTCAATCAGAGACAAACGATACACACCTGTCTCTAATTGAGAATCATACCAGGCCGAACACAAAACCCCACCTAGAAATAGAAAACATAGACTAACCCACCCAACTCACGCCCTGACCAACTAAAACAAATACATAACAAAGGAAAACAGGTCAGTAACGTGACACTGGGAGTCTCGTGAGTGCAAACATCCGAAGATTATCTAAGGTAAGCGATTCATTTTATTGCTTTTCTGACTTTCATGACCATGCTAATTTGGGGCTAGCTGTTGTAGCGTTGATTGCTACACTCACAAAAGCTTGGATTTCTTTCGCTGTAAAGTATATTTTCAAAATCTGACATGATAGGTGGATTAACAACAAGCTAAGCTGTGTTTTGGTATATTTCACTTCAGTCTGCATGATTATAAATATTTTTTTGTAATATTTTGCGCCCTGCGCAGAGAAGTTAAGTAGCCCTCCTGTTCTCCACTCATTACCTGTATTAACTGCACCTGTTCTCCACTCATTACCTGTATTAACTGCACCTGTTCTCCACTCATTACCTGTATTAACTGCACCTGTTCTCCACTCATTACCTGTATTAACTGCACCTGTTCTCCACTCATTACCTGTATTAACTGCACCTGTTCTCCACTCATTACCTGTATTAACTGCACCTGTTTGAACTCGTTACCTGTATAAAAGACACCTGTCCACACACTCAATCAAACAGACTTCAACCTCTCCACAATGGCCAAGACCAGAGAGCTGTGTAAGGACATCAGGAAAACAATTGTAGACCTGCACAAGGCTGGGATGGGCTACAGGACAATAGGCAAGCAGCTTGGTGAGAGGCAACAACTGTTGGCGCAATTATTAGAAAATGGAAGAAGTTCAAGATGACGGTCAATCACCCTCGGTCTAGGGCTCCATGCAAGATCTCACCTCGTGGGGCATCAATGATCATGAGGAAGGTGAAGGATCAGCCCAGAACTACACGGCAGGACCTGGTCAATGACCTGAACAGAGCTGGGACCACAGTCTCAAAGAAAACCATTAGTAACACACTACGCCGTCATGGATTAAAATCCTGCAGCGCACGCAAGGTCCCCCTGCTCAAGCCAGCGCATGTCCAGGCCCGTCTGAAGTTTGCCAATGACCATCTGGATGATCCAGTGGAGGAATGGGAGAAGGTCATGTGGTCTGATGAGACAAAAATAGAGCTTTTTGGTCTAAACTCCACTCGCCGTGTTTGGAGGAAGAAGAAGGATGAGTACAACCCCAAGAACACCATCCCAACCGTGAAGCATGGAGGTGGAAACATCATTCTTTGGGGATGCTTTTCTGCAAAGGGGACAGGACGACTGCACCGTATTGAGGGGAGGATGGATGGGGCCATGTATCGCGAGATCTTGACCAACAACCTCCTTCCCTCAGTAAGAGCATTGAAGATGGGTCGTGGCTGTGTCTTCCAGCATGACAACGACCCGAAACACACAGCCAGGGCAACTAAGGAGTGGCTCCGTAAGAAGCATCTCAAGGTCCTGGAGTGGCCTAGCCAGTCTCCAGACCTGAACCCAATAGAAAATCTTTGGAGGGAGCTGAAAGTCCGTATTGCCAAGCGACAGCCCCGAAACCTGAAGGATCTGGAGAAGGTCTGTATGGAGGAGTGGGCCAAAAACCCTGCTGCAGTGTGTGCAACCCTGGTCAAGAACTACAGGAAACGTAGGATCTCTGTAATTGCAAACAAAGGTTTCTGTACCAAATATTAAGTTCTGCTTTTCTGATGTATCAAATACTTATGTCATGCAGTAAAATGCAAATTAATTACTTAAAAATCATACAATGTGATTTTCTGGATTTTTGTTTTAGATTCCGTCTCTCACAGTTGAAGTGTACCTATGATACAAATTACAGACCTCTACATGCTTTGTAAGTAGGAAAACCTGCAAAATCGGCAGTGTATCAAATACTTGTTCTCCCCACTGTAAATACCAACCCTATCCCTGCACAACACTACATATAAATACCAACCCTATCCCTGCACACCACTACATATAAATACCAACCCTATCCCTGCACACCACTACATATAAATACCAACCCTATCCCTGCACAACACTACATATAAATACCAACCCTATCCCTGCTCAACACTACATATAAATACCAACCCTATCCCTGCACAACACTACATATAAATACCAACCCTATCCCTGCACAACACTACATATAAATACCAACCCTATCCCTGCTAGACACTACATATAAATACCAACCATATCCCTGCACAACACTACATATAAATACCAACCCTATCCCTGCACAACACTACATATAAATACCAACCATATCCCTGCACAACACTACATATGAATACCAACCATATCCCTGCACAACACTACATATAAATACCAACCCTATCCCTGCACAACACTACATATAAATACCAACCCTATCCCTGCACATCACTACATATAAATACCAACCCTATCCCTGCTCAACACTACATATAAATACCAACCCTATCCCTGCTCAACACTACATATAAATACCAACCCTATCCCTGCTCAACACTACATATAAATACCAACCCTATCCCTGCTCAACACTACATATAAATACCAACCCTATCCCTGCACAACACTACATATAAATACCAACCCTATCCTTGCACGACACTACATATAAATACCAACCCTATCCCTGCACATCACTACATATAAATACCAACCCTATCCCTGCTCAACACTACATATAAATACCAACCCTATCCCTGCTTAACACTACATATAAATACCAACCCTATCCCTGCTCAACACTACATATAAATACCAACCCGATCCCATTACATTTTGTTCAAACGATAGATTTAGAAAAAATAATCAGCGAGTTTACGAAACGCAACGGAGGCCCAATTGTTTCTCGGCTTGACTCTTTGAACTCGGCCCGCTTTTGTTTAATCTGTCATAATGGAATCAGATGACAAAGTGTAAACAAGAGCCTCTAGTTGGATGAGAGATGTCTGCCTTAGCATTGCTAGTCATAATAACGGGCGTCAAGGGCAAAAACAATCACCAGAATGTGGATTCCACGACAATGCTCCCACAGTAGGGAACTCTCTGAGGCGAGAGAGAGCGAGAAATAGAGAGAGAAAGAGCGGGAGGCAGAAAAAGAGAGAGAAGAGAGCGAGAGTGTGTGGGAGTTTATTGAGCAGAGCGAGAAGCTCCCTCAAGCACAATCACCTAATTAGATTTCTATCTAACAGTCCCCTGTCTGACCCCTTAAATCTCAGACAGCCTTGGAAAGAAAGAAAGGTAGATTTACTAGGCCATCTACTCCTGGGCCAACCTGGGTAAAGGTCCGGAGAGGGTGTCTGCTTTCCCAAAACTTCAAGACGGTAACATTAATCAAGGTAAGATAAATTAATCTTTAAATCGCCACAAAGGGGGTTCGTAATCATTAGGGGGAGGTTAGAATTAGGGAACCCAGGTTACTGAGATTTACCAGGGTTTACGGCACAAAACCACTCAATTTTCCCGGGATAAGTAAGAGCGAGAAAGCGGTACATTATCATAAATTATTTATATGAACAGCATGGCGTGAAATGGAACTGTTATGTGATGTCTAAATCTGTCTTCTCTATGGCCTCTGCATGATGAATCATCAACACTCAGGGTGGGGATAGACCATCTCAGTATGGAGCGCAGTTCACAATGCATGTAGACCTATCATCTCATAATAGTCACTTTTTTTCTTCTGACACGTAGGCCTGTCAGCATAGCCTAGCTACAGTAATATAAAGACCGAATGTGCGTCTAATTTACCCATCTCCATCTGGCTTTCGGGGGTCACCTTATTTTTTTATTGCAATGATTATTATTTGTTTTTATTCCAGCTGCAGAGTTTAAAAAAAGTTTATCACTCGAATATTGATGCTTTAAAATCAGTGAAAGCGTGACGACTCTCTCTCTCGTAGTCTTTCTCTCTCTCCATCAACTCCATTCAAATTGCATCCAAAATAGATCATCCTGTTCTGGATTGATATATAGTCCTATATATAGATGTTCTAGCCTACCTCTCAAGTAATACCTTCATTGCAGTATTAGTTTATATTTAGTTAAGTAATGTTGGCTTATGCAAAGTAAGCTTCTAATTTATAGTCTCTGTCTCTTGTGCAATACGCACACACCTGTGCTCCCCTGGCCTCTCTCCTTAAAAAAAGCTCCTTAGCTCTTGGAGTCCCATGCTGGACAAGATAGACTAGAATACTGCCCTACAAAGCAAAAATGTAGTAACTGCTCATAGTGTGGAACTGAGAAAAAATGGCTTTTATTTACCTTGGTTTCACAGTACTTTATGCAGTTACTTTTAACATGACTCCCATTTTCTCCAAAACACAATACCAAAACACAGGATACTTGTCCACATGATTAAGCATATATTTATTGTATCAAAAATGGCATTAACAGTTACTGCCCATTTGCTTGGTATATTTGCTTGTTATATATATATTCTTTACTCCTTTTTCTCCCAAATATCATGGTATCCAATTGTTACAGTCTTGTCCGATCTCTGCAACTCCCGTACAGGCTCGGAAGAGGCGAAGGTCGAGAGCCATGCATCCTCCAAAACACGACCCAGCCGCACCGCACCGCTTCTTGACAGAATGCCCACTTAACTCGGAAGCCAGTCGCACCAATTTGGCATTGAGGCCAAAGAGATCAATCTTGGTTTCATCAGACCAGAGAATCTTGTTTCTCATGGTCTGAGAGTCCTTTAGGTGCCTTTTGGCAAACTCCAAGCGTGCTGTCATGTGCCTTTTACTGAGGAGTGGCTTCCGTCTGGCCACTCTACCATAAAGGCTTGATTAGTGGAGTGCTGTAGAGATGGTTGTCCTTCTGGAAGATTCCCCCATCTCCACAGAGAGACCATCAGGTTCTTGGTCACCTCCCTGACCAAGAGCCTTTTCCCCCAATTGCTCAGTTTGGCCTGGCAGCCAGCTCCGGGAGTAGTCTTGGTGGTTCCAAACTTCTTCCATTTAAGAATGATGGAGGCCACTGTGATCTTGAGGACCTTCAATGCTACAGAAATGTTTTTGTACCCTTTCCCAGATCTGTGCCTTGACACAATCCTGTCTCTGAGCTCTACGGACAATTCCTTCGACCTCATGGCTTGGTTTTTACTCTGACATGCACTGTCTACTATGGGACCTTAAATAGACAGGTGTGTGCCTTTCCAAATCATGTCCAATCAATTTCATTTACCACAGGTGGACTCCAATCAAGTTGTAGAAACCTCAAGGATGATCAATGGAAACAGGATGCACCTGAGCTCAATTTCAAGTCTCATAGCAAAGCGTCTGAATACTTCTGTAAATAAGGTATTTCTGTGTTTTATTTGTAATACATTTGCAAAAAAAAATTAAAACCTGTTTTTACTTTGGCATTATGGGGTATTGTGTGTAGATTGATGAAGATGTTTTATTTATTTAATACATTTTAGAATAAAGCTGTAAAGTAACAAAATGTGGAAAAAGGGAAGGGGTTTGAATACTTACCGAATGCACTGTATGTGTCAGCCTACTATTTATATAAATAGGCCCTATTCTATTTCAAAATGTTGTTGTCCACATGTAGTGCAAGAGAACGTTCTCTCCATGCGTTATCATGGTAATTCCAGTCCATATAATACAGTACAGTAATACAGTTCACACTCAAAAATATTAGCCTACTGGAGTTTCTTTTATTTACCCAAGAGAGCATATAGCTAGCTACATTTATGGGATTTTATGTTTTTCTGTCGTGTGTAATGTGCATCCTATATTATATACTGTACAGTACGTACTGGACAATCATTTCGGCTTTTTTGGGCTTGGGCTCATAAAATGTATTTAATGAATGGCTCATTAGGGTCAGGTAGGATCAGGCTTGAATTTTTGATCAAAGCGCTAATCAAATCCAAACATAAGCCTATTTATATGCTTTGTCATGCTTTAAAAAAAAATATATATACATATATATTTTAAATGTAACCTTTATTTAACTAGGCAAATCAGTTAAGAACAAATTCCTATTTACAATGATGGCCTACCCAGGGCAAACCCAGACAACGCTGGGCCAATTGTGCGCCGGCCTATGGGACTCCCAATCACGGCCGGTTGTGATACAGCCTGGAATCAAACCAGGGACTGTAGTGACGACTCTAGCACTGAGATGCAGTGTCTTAGACCGCTGACCCACTCGGGAGCTTATGAATGACACTTCCGGTTTTGGCAGGAAATACCAGGTAACCCGGGAGAAAAGTGATTTATACTTGGGATGGAACATTTGTAAAATATCGGGAAAATATTCAACCCTAGTTGGAATGAAACAAAACAGTCAAGTAAATAAACATTAGTCTTTGTGCGAGACAAAGATCAATTGCTTTAGTTTTTTCCGAGACACAAATTGTTGAGGGTTGTTGAATCTAGACAGTGTCTGTGTATGCGTGTCTGTCTGTCAGGTTGTATTTGCATGTTAATCAGCAATACATTTTTGCTAATGTTATTTTCTGTGAGTAAAAAGATGATTCATTTAATCTCAGACACAGCTCACAAAAGACTCGCTTGCAAATCTGACTGTCTGGTAGTCAGATTGTCTGTTTGCATGCAAATGTGTGCGTGTGTATATTTGTCTCTGTATGTGTGTGACTGTGCACAGACCTGTGTGTGCATGTGATTGCGGATTTGAGCATGCACGCGTGCGCATGTGCCAGTGTGTGCGTGTTTTAGAGGGCCCTCGCATTAGTCATTTTACTTGTAGTGTGGAGGACTGGCGATCTGGCTCGACCCACTGGCTCGGCTATGAGAAGTACTGCGGAGGACTGAGCCCTGGTGTTCTGTCGCGTCGACCCACTGGCTCGGCTATGAGAAGTACTGCGGAGGACTGAGCCCTGGTGTTCTGTCGCGTCGACCCACTGGCTCGGCTATGAGAAGTACTGCGGAGGACTGAGCCCTGGTGTTCTGTCGCGTCGACCCACTGGCTCGGCTATGAGAAGTACTGCGGAGGACTGAGCCCTGGTGTTCTGTCGCGTCGACCCACTGGCTCGGCTATGAGAAGTACTGCGGAGGACTGAGCCCTGGTGTTCTGTCGCGTCGAGCCACTGGCTCGGCTATGAGAAGTACTGCGGAGGACTGAGCCCTGGTGTTCTGTCGCGTCGACCCACTGGCTCGGCTATGAGAAGTACTGCGGAGGACTGAGCCCTGGTGTTCTGTCGCGTCGACCCACTGGCTCGGCTATGAGAAGTACTGCGGAGGACTGAGCCCTGGTGTTCTGTCGCGTCGACCCACTGGCTCGGCTATGAGAAGTACTGCCGAGTACTGAGCCCTGGTGTTCTGTCGCGTCGACCCACTGGCTCGGCTATGAGAAGTACTGCCGAGTACTGAGCCCTGGTGTTCTGTCGCGTCGACCCACTGGCTCGGCTATGAGAAGTACTGCCGAGTACTGAGCCCTGGTGTTCTGTCGCGTCGACCCACTGGCTCGGCTATGAGAAGTACTGCCGAGTACTGAGCCCTGGTGTTCTGTCGCGTCGACCCACTGGCTCGGCTATGAGAAGTACTGCCGAGTACTGAGCCCTGGTGTTCTGTCGCGTCGACCCACTGGCTCGGCTATGAGAAGTACTGCGTTGAGTTGACGTGCTCCTCTACCTGGGGAAATACTCAGTATGTGCTTCTCCACCTGGTCTTGTCCTATACACACGGCACTAAATGCCACTATATGGCACTATATAGCACCACATGGCTCTACACAGCACTACACTGCACTACACGGCACTACCCTGCACTATATGGCACTACACTGCACTATATGGCACTACACGCCACTATATGGCACTATATGGCACTACACTGCACTATATGGCACTACACGCCACTATATGGCACTATATGGCACTACACGCCACTATATGGCACTACACGGCACTATATGGCACTACACTGCACTATATGGCACTACTATGTCACTAAATGGCACTACTGTATATGGCACTACACAGCACTATATGCCACTAAACAGCACTACATGGCACTACATGGCACTACCGTATATGGCACACACGGTCCCGTGTGGCTCAGTTGGTAGAGCATGGCGCTTGCAACGCCAGGGTTGTGGGTTCATTTCCCACGGGGGGACCAGGATGAATATGTATGACCAGGATGAATATGTATGAACTTTCCAATTTGTAAGTCGCTCTGGATAAGAGCGTCTGCTAAATGACTTAAATGTAATGTAAATGTATATGGCACTTCGAGACAGCAGAAGCGGTAGAGATACTCTAAATGATCGGCTATGAAAAGCCAACTGACATTTACTCCTGAGGTGCTGACATGGTGCACCCTCAACAACCACTGTGATTATTATTATTATTTGACCCTGCTGGTCATCTATGAACATTTGAACATCTTGGCCATGTTCTGTTATAATCTCCACCCGGCACAGCCAGAAGAGGACAGGCCACCCCTCATAGCCTAGTTCCTCTCTAGGTTTCTTCCTAGGTTCTGGCCTTTCTAGGGAGTTTTTCCTAGCCACCATGCTTCTACATCTGCATTGCTTGCTGTTTGGGGTTATAGGCTGGGTTTCTGTACAGCACTTTGAGATATCAGCTGATGTAAGAAGAGCTTTATAAATCAATTTGATTTGATTTGACTACTGTATACGGCACTACATGGCACTATGCGGCACTATGTGGCACTACACGGCACTATGTGGCACTACATGGCACTATGCGGCACTATGTGGCACTACGTGGCACTATGTGGCACTACATGGCAATATATGATTGGGGGTAGCTTTGGAGGTATATTTGAGGGTAGTTTGGAGGTAGATCCAGAAATGTGAAGACAGATTTTGAGGGGGTGGAAATGTGGAGGAATCCCAGAACTCAAGGATTTCAGGAGGCTGTGCTATGGTTGAACAATTCAACATGTCACTTTACAATAATTACCTGTAGCAAAAGATGGTACCAGAAATTGCAACAAAAAGCTTTAGATGCCTTCTTCCGATCTTAAATGATTTTGAATAACCAAATGAATCAGCACATCTCGTCTATGAGAGAAATGGAGAGGTTTGAAATCCTGGGTGATCCCGGACGAGCCCCCAAATATGTAAATTCTGAAGAAACCTTATGTGGACCGCAAGAAGAGTAGCTGATGCATGAACAGCTCCTGGAGATCCTAATGAACTAAAAACAACTATTGTAAGAGACAACGATTTGATGTAGCCTAATGTACGTACCACTCATGTATTCCTTCCAGTGTTGGGGAGTAGTGAACTGCATGTAGTTGAACTAGTGATTTAACGGCATTTTGCAGTAGCTTGGTGGTAGTTGAACAACAGATTAAATACATTTTGGCCAATGGATCAGAGGAACATGTTTAGAGGGAGTATGTTCTTAACCCTGGGCATCATGGGCCTGGGAGGCTCACAGGGATATTGGTATCCACAGTACTCCAGCAATTATACATTTTTCAACTCAATAGTTCTTATATTCTCGAAAAACATACACAAATGCACTGTAATTTAAAGTAACTGTCTAGTGAAAATCTTACTTTTAAAAGTCAATGTTCTGTTAACTCATACCCACATAATGGCAGGGTAGCCTAGTAGCCTAGTGACCAAAAGGTTGCAAGATCGAACCACCGAGCTAACAAGGTAAAAATCTGTCCTTCTGCCCCTGAACAAGGCAGTTAACCCACTGTTCCTAGGCCGTCATTGTAAATAAGAAATTGTTCTTAACTGACATGCCAAGTGAAATAAAGGTACAATTTAAAAAAAATGATGTTGTTGAATCATCCTATACTTGTATTTGTGGCCAAAGCATAAATTTGAGAGAAAAAAATCAGGGGTCAATCAGGGGTCTACTCACATTAATATTTTTGATGACCATATACACCCATGCCATTCCAACACAGAAAATATGCTTTTTAACATACTTAATAAAATAAAAAAATTGTAAGGAAAATTACTTCACTCATATTGTAATTAATTACAGGTCATATTTCATGTAAATTTGGGAACACTGGACACTTACTTTAACGGGATAGTTCACCTAAATTACAAACTGACATAATGGTTTCCTTACCCTGTAAGCAGTCTATGGAAAATGTATGACAAGCAATCAATGCTTTGGTTTAGTTT
Organism: Salvelinus fontinalis; assembly: GCF_029448725.1. NCBI lineage: Eukaryota > Metazoa > Chordata > Actinopteri > Salmoniformes > Salmonidae > Salvelinus > Salvelinus fontinalis. Next base: position 50,110,516 of record NC_074682.1, read on the forward strand.
CCCTGGCACTGTTTCCACATGCTAATGTTTTAGAATTTGTGGCACAAATCCCATTCAAATCATGGGACCGATATTAGCATTTTTCACGTATCACGTCCAAATCATATGCAAGAATCTAAAATTGATTATGAAGCTCAACAAAGTCACTTATAGATGTTTTGAACATGATGTGCAAAAAATATTGTCCTTTATTTACGTCTCGGGCCACTTTCTTCGCCTGATCTCGCCTTTAAACACAAACAAATACGACATGTTGCCAACTCCTCAAATAGGATCAAACTCAACTCAGTTAAAGGCTAATCTGATTTTCACCACGGTGCCACCAATTGTGAGCCACATAGCTGATGCACTGACAAGGCATGGGTGATAGGCACGCCATACACACACACTTGGTGAAAAGCTACTCATGAGATTTGCGTGCGCCACAATACTGAGTTGACAAATGCTGGAGTTCCTGTGTAAATATGGTGGTGTGTGTGTTGATAGGTTTAAAGGGGACGTTCCGAGAAAATGAAGCGTCCATTTTGTTGGACTGTGTAGACTCCATATAGGAGCGTAGTGCATATTTTGACGTGTTATGCTCTTGTCGACCTGCATGACTACAACAGAAAGGGAAAAGAAAGTTGAAAAGCAACTATTTAAAAACTCCAGGGTTCTGGCTAGAGTGAAAATAACCTACAATGTTAGCGCAAACATTGCAACCTGGTATTGCAGAACTATGGGGGGAAATAAATACTGGCATTGGCCTTACACAAGTTTTAGAGGACATAAAGGGAAGGGAGAGCAGACAGAATCCTGGCCAAAGCGCAGATAGACAATATTTTGTTGGTACTCCAGGTGTAAGAATAGACAGGTAATTATGCAGGAGGCTGTGCTCCATCCAACCTATCCACTTTATAAATTGCATTCGTGGCAACATTAACACAATTCAAGCTCATTTTACACAAAACATATATCCTTTACCCAGACGTAATACCATCGTAACACAGCCCATCTGTAAATAGCCCACCCAACTACCTCATCCCCATATTGTAATTTATTCTTTGCTCCTTTGCACACCAGTATCTCTACTTGCACATTAATCTTCTGCACATCTATCACTCCAGTGTTTAATTGATAAATTGTAATTATTTCATCACTATGGCCTATTTATTGCCTTACCTCCCTAATCTTACTATATTTGCACACACTGTATATATACTTTTCTATTGTATTATTGACTGTACGTTTGTTTATCCCATGTGTAACTCTGTGTTGTTGTTTGTGTCCCACTGCTTTGCTTTATCTCGGCCAGGTCACAGTTTGTAAAGAGGATTCTCCTCTTAGAAAAAGCTATTTCTTCACAACAATACGGTACATACAGTTTGTTATTCTGGTAATTCATGAATGGGTTGATGTATTGATGCATTCTCCCTTTCAGGAGTGGACTTGTCAATACCAATCAATGAAGAAACTCCATGCAAAAGTACAAAGTACACTCCAACTTCATACACCAGGACTAAGAATGACAGAAACGTTGCATCTAAGAACTGTTCACACGAATTGTCAAATTTTAGGGTGCAGCAAAATAGGGGGAAAAACACAGATAAAAACCTCCATTCCTGGAAAACAACATAGAGTGCAGAAAATCTGTAGTTATGCCAAGGCAGAGAATGAACACGACCTCTGACCTAAAGATAACAACACTTTCATTTAATCTCCCAGAGGTCAAAGCCACCTCAGGGGTTTGTGATATATGGCCAATATATCACGGCAAAGGGCTGTGTCCTAGCACTCAGCCCTTAGCCGTGGTATATTTGCCATATAGCACACTCCCTCTGGCCTTATTGCTTGAAATGTGCATCCAACACAAATAGAAATCCATTTCATTTCTATTGCTTACATGAAAAATTAAATATCTATTGAAAAATATTCCCAAATGTCAATGTGCAATCTAAATGGACCTGTGAAAGAACCTCCTCACTGTCGAGGGTGGGAATCTCAACCACAAGACTAACGGTCGTCCCTGTGATTATGTGTTGAAGGTTAATGTTGGCTCGCAGATGGAGGACGGAGTGAGGAAGGAGCGAGATGGAGAGAGATCAGACCACACAATGTTCTTGCAAAACGTGGCGAACACAGAGGGCGATGAGCATTTAAAAAAAGTCTGCAGATCAAGAGGAGGGGAGGCCTAGGCCTCATTACACATGTAGCTTCCAGCAAGGAGGCCCCGCTTTAAAGACATGGATGCATCCCAAATGGCACCCTATATAGTGCACTACCTTTCACTAGGTCCCATAAGGCCCTGGTCAGAAGTAGTGGACAATATAGGGAGGAGGGTGACATTATGGACACATCCCCAGTCTTTTAATTATTCCTTTGCTCCGCTCAGCGTAATTGGCTCCAGCTGAGCCCCGGGGCCTGTTGACTGAATGGAAAATAAAATACCTTAATGACCCTGTCCATTTTTAATGGTAGTTGAGAATCAGGGCTCCGGATAGATGGATTATCGCTATATTTACACGTGTATATTCTGTCTATTCTCTTCAATCTGCCACCAACTGTTTTAAGATCATGGCCTTTAGATTATGCATTCATTTCTGGCCAACTTCAATGATATTGTGTAATCTCTCCACTAAATCGGCTGTTAAATATTATGTAGTAAATATCAACACAGCTGGTAAAAAAATAGCTAAATGGAACAGATGAAGGATATCAAATCGCATGATGTCAACGAATCAAAATAGCATACTCCTCCAATCCATCCTCCAAAATAGGTAACTCAAATCATATTTTTTGTACATTATATTGAAAACTGATATAGTACATGTATTTTATACTTGGGCCGCCATTATGAAAATGTAAGCACTCACTGTAAGTCGCTTTGCATAAAATTGTCTGCTAAATGGCATAATATTGATCTAAATTGACATATTCACCCAACTGATTCAATCCCACCTTTGTCTTTGTATGTATTATGGATGCTTCCTCTCGGGTCCAGCAAAATGAAGGCAATTATATACAGTGCATTCTGACTATTTCACATTTTGTTATGTTACAGCCTTATTCTAAAATTGATTAAATTGTTGTTTTTCCTCATCAATCTACACATAATACCCCATAATGACGAAGCAAAAACAGTAAAAATAAATAAATAAATTGTAAATGTATTTTCAAAAATCTGAACTATGACATTTACATAAATATTCAAACCTTTTACTCAGTACTTTGTTGGAACACCTTTGCCAGCGATTACAGCCTCGAGTTTTCTTGGGTATGACGCTATAAGCTTGGCACAGCTGTATTTGGGGAGTCTCTTCCATTCTTCTCTGCAGATCCTCTCAAGCGCTCCCCATCCAACCTGACAGCGTTTCTGCACAGCTATTTTCAGGTTTCTACAGAGATGCTCGAACGGGGTCAAGTCCGGGCTCTGGCTGGGCCACTCAAAGACATTCAGAGACTTGTCCCGAAGCCAGTCCTGCATTGTCTTGGCTGTGTGCTTAGGATTGTTGTCCTGTTGGAAGGTGAACCTTCACCCCAATCTGAGGTCCTGAGTGCTCTGGAGCAGGTGTCCGTCAAGGATCTCTCTGTACATTGCTCCATTCATCTTTCCCTCGATCCTGACTAGTCTCCCAGTTCCTGCCACTGAAAAACATCCCCACAGCATGATGCTGCTACCACCATGCTTCAGGATGGTGCTAGATTTTCTCCAGACGTGACACTTGGCATTCAGGCCTAAGATTTCAATCTCAGTTTCATCAGACCAAAGAATCTTGTTTCTCATGATCTCAGAGTCCTTTAGATGCCTTTTGGCAAACTCCAAGCGGGCTGTTATGTGCCTTTTACTGAGGAGTAGCTTCCATCTGGCCACACTACCATTAAGGCCTGATAGGTGGAGAGCTGCAGAGATGGTTGTCCTTCTCTCATCTCCACAGAGGTTCTCTGGAGCTCTGTCAGAGTGATCATCAGGTTCTTGGTCACCTCCCTGACCAAGGTCCTTCTCCACCGATTGCTCAGTTTGGCCAGGCAGTCAGCTCTAGGAGTAGTCTTGGTGGTTCCAAACTTCTTCCATTTAAGAATGATGGAGGCCACTGTGTTCTTGTGGACCTTCAATGCTGCAGATTTTTTTTTGTACCATTCCCCCAGATCTGTGCCTCGACACAATCTTATCTTTGAGCTGTATGTACATTTCCTTCGATCTCATGGCTTGGTTTAGGCTCTGACATGCACTGTCAAATGTGGGACCTTAAGGTCTGAATGCTTATGTAAATAAGGAATTTCTTTTTTTTAATACATTTGCTAAATTTTCTAAAAACCTGTTTTTGCTTTGTCATTATGGAGTATTGTGTGTAGATTGATTAGGATTTTTATATTTAATCAATTTTAGAATAAGGCTGTAATGTAACAAATTGTGGAAAAAGTTAAGAGGTCTGAATACTTTCCGAATGCCCTGTACAATTAAAAACATCACATTACATTTCCCCTCAGATTTCACAACACATTAAGTAGGTGCCCACAGGCCACTAATCTACTATAGCACCATATATCGACAACACAAAATTCATGTGTACGTGTGTGTAGAGTGTGTATGTTATCATGTGTAGTCGTTCGACACGATGTGATTTTACTGCTTGCATGAGTATCTTGATGTGGAATAGAGTTCCATGTAGTCATGGCTCTGTGTGGTTCTGTGCACCTGCCATAGTCTGTTCTGGACTTGGGGACTGTGACGAGACATCTGGTGGCATGTCTTGCAGGGTGTCTGAGCTGTGTGCTTGCAGTTTAAACAGACACCTCGGTGCATTCAATATGTCAATAATTCTCACAAATACAAGTATGATGAAGTCAATCTCTCCTCTACTTTGAGCCAGGAGAGACTGACATATTCATGTTAGCTCTCCGTGTACATTTAAGGTCCCTTTTTGTGGCACCTGACAAAACTAGGGCCTATAGGACCTTTCTTGTTGATTGTTAAGAAGGCAGAGCTGCACTTTATTATGGGTAGACTTCACCCCATTTTAGCTACTGTTGCATAAATAGGTTTTGACCATGACAGTTTACAATCCAGGGTTACTCCAAGCACTTTAGCCTCCTCAACTTGCTCAAAGATTTTATTGGGGTTTAGCAAATTATGTGTCCCAAATACAATGCTTTTTGTTTTCGAAACGTTCAGCTCTTTGTTACCTCTTCAGTTAAGAAAACACAAATGCATCTTCCTTTTATAACTGATAACTCAAGTATTGGCGTGAGAATAGTTTGGCAAGCTGCTTCCCATGCCCAAAACAGCATTTATAAATTGCCTTTGGAACAAAGTGTCAAATAGATCATGCTGTCCAATTGAAAAAGGTCCAAACGAGAAACTAGGCGATAATGAAACAATTCTGACAAAGAGGGAAAATGATTGGCTGTGCCCTACAACCAACACAAACGTATTGCCGACCACTCTTAGGTGGCAAGCATCCAACGGTCTACTAATATATAGCAAGGCCCCAAGGATTTACGTTTTGCACACAGTTTTGAAAAGAACATTTCAGATTTAAAGCAGCAGAGATAGTTGAAATGAAGAGATGCATTGTTGGCGCTGCATAGTTCCTAAAACAAAACTGGATGTAGCACAATGCAACCATGGGCTGTTTCACAACTGTGATATTGAAGTCCTAGGCCGTGATGTTAAATTACATTACATTTCTGGTTGTACACCTTTCAAATCCCAAATGAATACAACATATTTTCAATGAAGTCAGATCCTCAATGGGTTTTGTTTTATTCGTCCCCTCTTGCTGTTGTACTCAGAGTTGTGGTTGAGTCATGGTAATACTGTATATTTGTTCATCTACTAAAAATAACGATTATTTTTATGACAGGAAATACTAGCAACTTCATCCACACACAGCATTCACACAGCAAGCACTTTGTAGTCCATTAAGACAGGGTATGCCAAACTCATCCCCCCCACCCCCCCAGGTGCACATTTAGTTTTTTGCCCTGGCACTACATCGCTGACTCAAATAATCAAAGCTTGATGATTAGCATGTTATTTGAATCAGCTGTGTCATGCTAGGGCAAAAACCAAAACGTGCACCCAGGTGGGGCCCCAGGACCATGTTTGGGGAATCCTGCATTAAGCTGTAGTATGTTGTAACACATTAGTTACATGGTAATAATGCATTACTTTAGGATTTGCCCTTACCTGACCCGGCTTAGCGTCCTCACAGATGGACGCCTCGTAAGGTCTGGCCAGTTCAGGAGGGTTATCGTTCACGTCCAGGATACGAATGCTCACTGACGAATGGGATATCTGGGATACATTATCTACAAAGCGAACAGATTAATTTACAGTGTTAGTATTGAATATTTTACACAATAGTGATTTTGTACTGTTCTAATGTGTACTACAACAGTACTCTATTGTACTGACAAAATGAACTGGACATTGCTACGGTCAGAACCGCCAATGTCTATAATTGCAAAGAAAGTGAGTTAAAACTTTTTAGGGATAGGGGGCAGCATTTTCACTTTTGGATGAATTGGTGCCCAAATTGAACGGCCTCCTACTCTGTCCCAGATGATAATATATGCATATTATTATTACTATTGGATAGAAAAACACTCTGAAGTTTCTAAAACTGTTTGAATTATGTATGTGAGTATAACAGAACTCATATAGCAGGCAAACTGAAAATTCTGAAAAGGGTCGATGTGAAAGTCATCGCCTATTCAAATCCCTGTAATTTATGGATGTTTGCACTTCATACGCCTTCCACTAGATGTCAACAGTCAGTAGAACGTGGAATGAAGCCTCTAGTGTGATGTGGGACCGGATGGGAGGTGTTTCAGTCACTGGTCTGGCAGATTGCCAGTTGCTGGTCAAGCACGCTAGTCATGGAATGAGCCTGTGTGCCATTACTTTTACAGACATGAAGAAATGCTCCGGTTGGGACGTTATTGGATATATATGATTACAACATCCTGAAGATTGATTCTCAACTAAGTTTGACCAGTTTATTCGACTTGTAATATAACTGTAATATAAGTTTTCGTCCAACGTTTGCCTTCCCTTGAGCCAGTGTTTGGACACGTGTACTACACATGCTAGCTAAAGTTGCTAATTTTACATAAGTAATGGACACTATCGAAGAAAAAAAACGATTTATTGTGCAAATAGGATTCCTGGCATTGTATTCTGATGAAGATAATCAAAGTTAAGGGAATATTTATGATGTCATTTGGTATTTCTGTTGACTCCAACATGGTGGAGAAATGTTATATATATTTGAGCGCCGTCTCAGATTATTGCATTGTGCTTTTTACAAAAGTTTTTTTTTTTTATCTGACAGCGGTTGCATTAAGAACCAGTGTATCTTTAATTATATGTAAAACATGTATCTTTCATCCAAGTTTATGATGAGTATTTCTGTTATTTGACGTGGCTCTCTGTAATTACTCCAGATATTTTGGAGGCATTTCTGAACATGGCGCCAATGTAAACCGAGATTTGGGGATATAAATATGCACATTATCGAACAAAACATAAATGTATTGTGTAGCATGATGTCATAAGAGTGTCATCTGATGAAGATGTTCAAAGGTTAGTGATTAATTTTATCTCTATTTCTGGGTTTTGTGAAAGCTATCTTTGGCTGGGAAAAATGGCTGTGTCTTTTTTGGATTTGGTGGTGAGCTAACATAAATATATGTTGTGTTTTCGCTGTAAAACATTTTAAAAATCAGACACGATGGGTAGATTAACAAGATGTTTATCTTTCATTTGCTGTATTGGACTTGTTAATGTGTGAAAGTGAAATATTTAAAAAAATATATAAAATTATTTCACGCGCTGCCTTTTCAGAATGTTGGGGGGGGGGGGGGGGGGGGGGTTCCGCTAGCAGAACGCATGTCCTAGAAAGGTTAAATAAATATTTGCTACCAACCAAAACTGTACATCATATCTACAGTATAGCTTTCTGAGGTACAAAGCTGACTGAGTTCTGAGAAAACAGAAGGTCATAATATTGTGTAGTGCATCCTCTTATAAACACACGGTTGAGTGATGACATACGGTTGATTGTTGTGTTCAACGGAAGACTGTACGAAAGACAACATTTACCTAATGAAGCCATCAGTCAGCTTGTGCATTTTCACAAAGTGATGACAGTTTTTAATGTGTCCTGAAATTACCTCGATTACCAGGATAACACTTTTCTGACACGAGTCAGGGCTAACACAAATGAGCGAGCCCATTTTCATATCAGAGCTCCAGCTATCAAATAATGAATAAATAAAAAATTACAAGTTTACTGATTAGAGTACACCAGGGGCCTGACTTAATCATTTAAATATGAATTAATGCACTTAATAATGTGTTGTAAATTATTTTGATCACGCCCTTGTTAAAAGATGAACAAAGCAACGAGTGCACAACCCTATTCTCCCGCAAACTTCTTAAAAGACCACATCGAAATGAGGGAGGGGAGACGATTACATAATTAGCGCAATCAAAATCCACTTCAAATTAGCCCTACTACCCTAATTACAAGACTCTGTGGGTTCGGCACTCCGACTTCTCGTTGCATTTTAATTCCAATTCTTAATTATTTGATCATGTTTGACGAGTTTCCATTTTGCTTCTGAACCATTTACAGTGGGGTGCTTCGAACGTGAGTCAATTTCAGTTGAAAGAGAGTCATCACTGCAATCTCAGTATCTACAGGATGTAATTATGTTCTAACATATCTACATATGTAAGCGTGTGTACAGTCCCCATTTAGCAATGTCTCTTTAATTGTCAGCCGTTTACAGCTTCAAATCCATAACACGAAATGCGTTCCATTAAAGGGACAAACTGCAGTTCAAACAACAACAATGCGCGCCACTGTTTTGGTAAACAATAAACAGTGATGTGGCTGGATAAATACACCATAAGATTTCAACATGGTCTAAACTGCAGTCTTCAGTCAGTGTTCTGCAGATGCCCAGATAGCCCAGATACTCCATATTGCCCAGGTAACCCAGATAGCCCAGATAGCCCATATAGACCAGGTACCCCAGAAAGCCTGGGTACCCCAGATAGCCAAGATACTCCATATAGCGCAGGTACCCCATATAGCCCAGGTACCCCATATAGCCCAGGTACCCCATATAGCCCAGGTACCCCATATAGCCCAGGTACCCCATATAGCCCAGGTACCCCATATAGCCCAGGTACCCCATATAGCCCAGGTACCCCATATAGCCCAGGTACCCCAGATAGCCAAGATACTCCATATAGACCAGATACCCCAGATAGCCCATGTATCCCAGAATAGACCAGGTGCCCCATATAGCCCAGGTACCCCAGATACCCCAGATAGCCCAGGTACCCCAGATAGCCCAGGGACCCCATATTGCCCAGGTACCCCATATAGCCAAGACGCCCCATATAGCCCAGACTGCCCAGGTACCCCAGATGCCCCATATAGACCAGATACACCATATAGCCCATGTGCACCAGATAGCCCAAGTACCTCATATAGCCCAAACGCCACATATAGCCCAGACGCCCCATATAGCCCATTTACCCCATATAGCCCAGATTGCCCATATACCCCATATAGCATATACCTCATATACCCCATATAGCCCAATATACCCAATGTACCCCATATAGCCCATATACCCCATATACCCCCCATACCCCAATTTGTAAGTCGCTCTGGATAAGAGCGTCTGCTAAATGACTTAAATGTAAATGTAATATGTCTCAGATAGCCCAGATACCCCATATAGCCCAGATGTCCCAGATACCCCATATACCCCAGATGTCGCAGATAGCGCATATAGCTCATATACCTAAGATACCCCAGATGTCCCAGATAGCGCATATAGCTCATATACCTAAGATACCCCATATACCCCATATAGCCCAGATGTCCCAGATGTCCCATATAGCCCAGATGTCCCAGATAGCGCATATAGCCCATATACCTCAGATAGCCCATATACCTCAGATAGCCCATATAGCCCATATAGCCCAGATGTCCCAGATACCCCATATAGCCCAGATGTCCCATATACCTCAGATACCCCATATAGCCCATATACCTCAGATACCCCATATAGCCCATATAGCCTATATACCCCATATGTCTCAGATAGCCCATATAGCCCAGATGGCCCATATACCTCAGATAGCCCATATAGCCCAGATACCCCATATAGCCCAGATGTCCCATATACCTCAGATACCCCATATAGCCCATATACCTCAGATACCCCATATAGCCCATATACCCCATATGTCTCAGATAGACCATATAGCCCAGATGGCCCATATACCCCAGATAGCCCAGATGTCCCAGATGTCCCAGATGTCCCAGATGTCCCAGATGTCCCAGATGTCCCAGATAGCCCAGATAGCCCAGATGTCCCAGATGTCCCAGATGTCCCAGATAGCCCAGATGTCCCATATACCTCAGATAGCCCATATAGCCCATATACCCCAGATGTCCCAGATAGCCCATATAGCCCATATAGCCCATATAGCCCATATACCCCAGATGTCCCAGATACCCCAGATAGCCCAGATACCCCATATAGCCCAGATACCACATATAGCCCATGCCATCCTACTGCACACATTGCCTAGCTATCGCTTGCTTTTCATTGCAGTGGTAGTAGCGCTGATGAGAATACTCACTCCACTAATATCATAATCCTCCCATCAATGCTATATTTTAATTGAGTGGTTTTTGCCTGAGCAGCAAAAATATAAATGGATGTGCTCTCACAGTCTTATCTACCTTAATTCAGCCCTCCACAGTGGACCTACAGAGCAGATAGGAGAATGGCAATAATCAGTGCACATTACATTTCAATCCCACGAAGAAAAAAAAAAACTGAAACTGAGGAACATTGGGAAACTGAGGCACATTGGGAAACTGAGGAACATTGGGAAACTGAGGCACATTGGGAAACTGAGGCACATTGGGAAACTGAGGAACATTGGGAAACTGAGAAACATTGGGAAACTGAGGCACATTGGGAAACTGAGGAACATTGGGAAACTGAGGAACATTGGGAAACTGAGGAACATTGGGAAACTGAGGAACATTGGGAAACTGAGGAACATTGGGAAACTGAGGAACATTGGGAAACTGAGGAACATTGGGAAACTGAGGAACATTGGGAAACTGAGGAACATTGGGAAACTGAGGAACATTGGGAAACTGAGGAACATTGGGAAACTGAGGAACATTGGGAAACTGAGGAACATTGGGAAACTGAGGAACATTGGGAAACTGAGGAACATTGGGAAACTGAGGAACATTGGGAAACTGAGGAACATTGGGAAACTGAGGAACATTGGGAAACTGAGGAACATTGGGAAACTGAGGAACATTGGGAAACTGAGGAACATTGGGAAACTGGGTCATTGGTCACTTTAAACCTCAGTGGGGGGGATCCTCTGTCGTTTTCAGCACACTGTTTTTATTGGCCTCACTGGTGAGCTAACCTGTTCTAAATTTGTCTTGAAGAAATATCTGAGACATGAAGAAAGTGTATTTCAACAGATTACTGACACGCTGTACATCTGGTGGCTGCTCAGCAGATGTTAAAAATCTCGATAGCAGATTTCTTGCTGAAATAACATTATACTGAGAGTCTTCTTCAGAGAGTCTGGAAAGGAAGCCCGTGACCACCATACCACAGAACCACCATACCACAGAACCATCATACCACAGAACCACCATACCACAGAACCACCATACCACAGAACCATCATACCACAGAACCACCATACCACAGAACCACCATACCACAGAACCACCATGCCACAGAACCACCATGCCACAGAGCCATCATACCACAGAACCACCATACCACAGAACCACCATACCACAGAACCATCATACCACAGAACCATCATACCACAGAACCATCATACCACAGAACCACCATGCCACAGAGCCACCATACCACAGAACCACCATACCACAAAACCACCATACCACAGAACCACCATGCCACAGAGCCACCATACCACAGAACCACCATGCCACAGAACCACCATGCCACAGAACCACCATGCCACAGAACCACCATGCCACAGAACCACCATGCCACAGAACCACCATGTCACAGAACCACCATGCCACAGAACCACCATACCACATAACCACCATACCACATAACCACCATGCCACAGAACCACCATGTCACAGAACCACCATGCCACAGAACCACCATACCACAGAACCACCATGCCACAGAACCACCATGTCACAGAACCACCATACCACATAACCACCATGTCACAGAACCACCATACCACAGAACCACCATACCACAGAACCACCATGTCACAGAACCACCATACCACATCACAATGCCACAGAACCACCATACCACATAACCACCATACCACAGAACCATCATACCACAGAGCCACCATACCACATAACAATGCCACAGAACCACCATACCACAGAACCACCATACCACAGAACCACCATACCACAGAACCACCATACCACATAACCACCATGCCACAGAGCCACCATACCACAGCACCACCATACCACATAACAATGCCACAGAACCACCATACCACAGAACCACCATACCACATAACAATGCCACAGAACCACCATACCACAGAACCACCATACCACAGAACCACCATACCACAGAACCACCATGTCACAGAACCACCATACCACAGAACCACCATACCACAGAGCCACCATACCACAGAACCACCATGCCACAGAACCACCATGTCACAGAACCACCATACCACAGAACCACCATACCACAGAACCACCATACCACAGAACCACCATACCACAGAACCACCATACCACAGAACCACCATACCACATAACCACCATGCCACATAACCACCATGTCACAGAACCACCATACCACATAACCACCATACCACAGAACCACCATACCACAGAACCACCATACCACAGAACCACCATACCACAGAACCACCATACCACAGAACCACCATACCACAGAACCACCATACCACAGAACCACCATACCACAGAACCACCATGCCACAGAACCAGGCCCTAGACATAAAGGGATTGTGTAGATTCATGAAAAATAGTTTAGGATGATTGCTACAGGAAACAGTTTGTTCTAAATGTACATTGGGTCAACAGGGAAATGGGGATATGAATGGACTCTGAGTTATTCTGTCTTTGTTTTACCTCCCTTCTGAGGTGAAAGCACAGTGAAGCAGAGAATGGGAACATATATGGTCATTTTGCTAGCTAAAGTAAACACGATCAAAACGCAAAATGTGACATTGTACTATACAGTGCCACTAACCAAAAACACATGAGGATGCATACACTCAATAGGACATGTTCAGTTAATAATGTACAGTACTGTGAAAATCTAATGTTAACTCAAAGGGATAGTTCAGCAATACATATGTAGCTATTTATTTTAGCTTGAAAGACAAGAAGTGACTGGAATACACACTGGGGTTAAAATTTCATGCCCAAATAATCCAAAGAAATTAAGAAAATGCTACATTTTAACAAAACCAAAGTACTCCTTGTCCAGAGACTGCTTTCAAAGTAAGAAAATAAATGTTAAATTGCTGAACTGTCCCTTTACGAAAAACACTTGTAATGAATATACACCAGTCATTGGCATTGGCTTACACAAAGGTGCTAGACATGGTAGTGGATGAGGTGCGTTACCTCTGAACAATGTCAAGAGCTTTCTGCACTTGGAAAAGCACAATATGAATCCAATCCATTAAATACAAATGGCTGGCATGATACATTTATCACAAAAACAATATTCAAAAGTTCAAAATATCGCTAAGCAGTGTTGATAAGGACATCACGTAGATTATACAATCACAGACAAATCCCACAGGTCAGTGGCTGATGCACATCTGATCTATGATCAGTCTGAATTTCTGTCTGAAATGTCCTCCACACAGCGCAGCATTACTAAATGAATCCTAACAAACTCACCTTCGTCATCATTGGCTCAATGGTAAGCATAAATAATTTCCTCTGTTATTTAATCTCCCTTCCCATTTGAACTGTTACACAGCCTAACACATAGTGTTTTGTGCAAATGAATTCTCAAGTGTTCACGTTCATTAGTATGTCGTATCCAATTAGACAAAGTGGCCACTATATGTCATATCTCTATTACTTTTATACAGTTGCAACTTTTCAATACTTCACAAATTCTAAGATATTTCCTTGCGAGGAAGCAGTCTGCACCTGGTCAGGGGCAATGTGAAACCTTCGCTTTAAATATATTTTCTTGAAAGATAAAGACTTTCAAACTACTCAGGTATCTTGTTACCCTAAGGGTGGGACAAGTATACATTTTCCCCCCATTTAACTGTCTCGGGAAAAAAACTGTTTGCAATGTGATATCATACTATCTATCACAGGTCTTTGAAATGATGTGTCAGTCTTGCCGCCCTGATAGGATTCTTCCCCGACAGGTCTGTCAAGAGTCTGCAGAAGATGCAAAAAGCTGCTTTTGACACTACTACTCAGCTCTTTGGTCTCCCATCGAGGGAAGAACTAGATACAGTACACTGCAGAGGGAACCGCCTTTATGCTGCCTTCAAGCGCAAATCGGAACTAGGAAAGAAAGAAAACTGGAGATACAATGCTTCTAACCAAGTTTCACACTCGTATTTACCACTTGAAAGCTGGTAATGAACAGTTTTGGACGTCTCAAGCTCTGAATTAAGACACGTTCTGGGGATTTTTTAAGCATATGTGAATGCAAACAATTGAGTTGACACTCCGATAGGAAGAAAATGCTGTATGACTGCCTCTGACATGGTGATATCATTCTTAAAGTATAATACGTTTGGTTGTTCTGGCCTTGCTCATTACTAATCGGGGTCAATCACCCCTGCAACATGATGACCAACCATGGACCTCATTCAAGAAAGGACTCAACAATGCTGATGTACTGTAGCCAGCAATCACACGGTTTTAATGTCAATAACGGGGTTGGGGAATAATGAGGGGTCATGTTATTTTCCTGTAATCTTAAAATGGCCTTGTTCAATTCAACCTTTTGCCACTGCAACCATATCTAGCGGAGGAGTCATAAAACCAAGTTGCACAAAACTGTTGAAAGAGTTATTTAAAGAAAAGTTTTGTCCTGGTGGTTTGCTGCTTCACTTCTCTTGACTCCTGCTCAATGTGCTCGAGAATCAATGAGCCGCTGGCGATAAGAAACATTTGGAGAGAATTTCTGATGAAGTCAACCGTCGACTTTGTTTGTCTGGGTAAAAAAAAAAAAAAAAGAGAAGCAAGGAAGGGCTTTATCTGTCATGTACAGCCCTGTGTTTATGCCTGATATGGGCTCAAATGACTCTCTCACACAATTAAATGGTAAATTAACATTAAAATGTGCCTATGTCATAATGTGAGCACAGAGAGAAAGAGCACAATAGCAAACAATTTGTCTTGAGAATTACAACACCAAGCAGATGCTGAAAGACTCCCAAATGCTCATTTGCTCCACATGTTTGAGTGAGAAGTTTGCTTGCAACGCAAACAAATGTGTCGCGTAGAGCACTTGGAGTGAGCACAATCCCAAACTACCATGAATAATTATATTCGTACACGTACAACTATAACACACAGTATAAGGCTACGTTTTTACACTTAAGGGATAGTTCACACAACTTATACATTGGTTTCATTACCCTGTAAGCAGTCTATGGACAAGTTAGGATGACAATCTATGCTTTGGTTTAGTTGTTTCCCTAGCACTGTTTCCACATGCTAACATTTTAGCCTTTTTTGGCACAAATCCAATTCAAGTCATGGGACTGAAATTAGCACTTTTAGCGTATCATGTCCAAATCATCAAAAAGTAACTAAAATTGATTGTGAAGCTTAACAAATTTACTTAAACATGATTTAAACGTGATGCATGAAAAATGCTAATATATTGTCCCATGACATGAATGGGATTTTTCATACGATTGCTAAATCTTTAGCATGTGGAAACAGTGCCAGGAAAGCTAAACCAAAGCATGGATTGCTGTCATACCTTGTCCATTAACGTCTTACAGGGTAAGGAAACCAATATGTTATTTTGTCATTTGGGTGAACTATCCCTTTAAGGGAGAAAAACAAACACAGAGAGAAGTAGAATTCACTGTTGTGCTGAAATGGTTTATTTCATCCTGTGAGGCCAGGTAGATATTACTAGCCAGATGCAGAATGCAACTTCTTGTGCTTTCAATACAATCCCAACATCACTTCATCTGTCAAAGATTGGAAAAAGTACTCTGTGTATTCCTGTCACTGCACGACGTTTAGTTCTTAGGGTATAAGAATAGCTTGCCACCAGCTACTCCACCGTCAGGGTATTACATTCTTCATTTTCTCTGCGAATGAAGAAGTATTGAGCAAGATGAAACAACGTTACATGTGTTTTGCTTTTATTTTGGATTATGTCACAGCTTGTTGGTGCTGATGATATCTGTCGGTCATCTGTGATTCCATAGCAATATCATAACAATCACTTCACATAGAGCCTTAGTATATATGAAAAGGCAAAACAAACCAAACTTCAGATTAGTATCATATCAGTTACTATAGGGGCAAGGCTGGGTGTTATAAACTGTTATGACAGGTGCTATGTCATTCTTATGATAGTGTTATGTATCATGGCCCTGTATCAGCCTCTCAGTCAAAGGCATATTACCAATTCTTACTTGCGCAGAGTACGACCCTGCCTCACACAGGAAGCGGCGCAGGTCCTAATCCAGGCACTTGTCATCTCCCGTCTGGATTACTGCAACTCGCTGTTGGCTGGGCTCCCTGCCTGTGCCATTAAACCCCTACAACTCATCCAGAACGCCGCAGCCCGGCTGGTGTTCAACCTTCCCAAGTTCTCTCACGTCACCCCGCTCCTCCGCTCTCTCCACTGGCTTCCAGTTGAAGCTCGCATCCGCTACAAGACCATGGTGCTTGCCTACGGAGCTGTGAGGGGAACGGCACCTCAGTACCTTCAGGCTCTGATCAGGCCCTACACCCAAACAAGGGCACTGCGTTCATCCACCTCTGGCCTGCTCGCCTCCCTACCACTGAGGAAGTACAGTTCCCGCTCAGCCCAGTCAAAACTGTTCGCTGCTCTGGCACCCCAATGGTGGAACAAACTCCCTCACGATGCCAGGACAGCGGAGTCAATCACCACCTTCCGGAGACACCTGAAACCCCACCTCTTCAAGGAATACCTAGGATAAAGCAATCCTTCTGCCCCCCCCCCCCCCCCCCCTTAAAAGATCTAGATGCACTATTGTAAAGTGGCTGTTCCACTGGATGTCATAAGGTGAATGCACCAATTTGTAAGTCGCTCTGGATAAGAGCGTCTGCTAAATGACTTAAATGTAAATGTAAATGTACTTGAAGATATGATAACATTTAAAATGTACAGGTATAATGCTTTAAAACTTGTTATAAGCATGTATGAGCCTTTATGATGTCTTATAACAAGGCTTATAATATGTTATGTCTCTCTACGTATACAATGCAATACACATTCATAGAACTGGAGCATATACCTGCTTCCACTGCTGTCACAGTGATGTTGTGCCAGCCAGCCGTCTCTCGGTCCAGAATCTTGCCCAGGGTGATGGAGCCCGATACTGGATCAATGTGGAAGATCTGCTCCTGGTCTGTACTTCGGTCAATGGAGAACCTGGTAGGGAGAGCGAGAAAAAAGGGGAGTACATATTTGAACGGTGTAAAATCCAATTCTAAACCATCTGCAAGACTTTTTCGGTGGCTGCCCTAACACTGTGTCCCATGGGGATATTGCCAGTTGCCGTTGACATCGGATTACGGCTATACATTAGCATTTTCAAATGTAGGGAAACTGTGAGCCAGATTAAAAAAAGGATGAAAATAATTATCCATTTAGCATCTGTATAGGAAACCTGTCACAGTGCTTGTGTCCCTACTGCACCTACATCCCCAAACAAGTCTGTGGTTTCAGCCCATGCTGGAGGGGAAAAAATAAAAATGAATATTTCATGCTGCACTCCAATGAAAGCAAAATACATTTGCACATCCTTGTGGTTGGCTCCACGAGGAGCGCTCAGGAGAGTATAGAGCCAACAAAACCCTGTGAGTAGTTTATTTTTTTTCTCTTGAGCAGGCTCGTGTGCCCGTCGGGACTTTAATGGAATATTATGAGCATAATCATTTCCTTTTCTACCTTTTGGACAAAAAGCTCATCAAAGGGACCAGTAGGGTCTTTGTACAAGTCGTACAAGACAGCTAAAAGGGCTACAGTGAGATGAGCTTCATGTAGTCTAGGGGTGTTGAGGTGCATAATGCATCCACAGTTAGATTATTCTAGTCATATTACATTAGAGTCTGCCCGCTCTGAATCTGTAGTCTATACAAGGAACAACACATTTCATAGCTGCAACGTGTATACAGAACACACTACATCAATAAACAGTATAGCTAAGGCTATCATTAAAATGTATTTTATTTATGCAAGAAATAGTGACAAACGGTGACACCTACACAATAATTATGTAAATTACATCAAATGATATTTCAGCTTTCAAAACTGCTATAGTAGTTGGTGAAGGGAGATCATGTAGATATTACCAGTGCATCTTATAACATTTGCAAATATGCCATCACTTTAATATATTAATGGAGAAGTACACATTTCCAGAAGATCTGTCAGCACTAAACACAAAGTTTCAAGACGCCATTCCATCTTCCTGATAAAGAGCCAAACAAAGAACACAAACCCATTTTCTGTTCACACGAGGCCAAATTTTGTTTCCAGAGGCTGTGTTCATACCTCTGGAACTCTTACCCCCTTGGTACAGCGCCCGCTACTGCCTGCTAGTGCCAGCCAGTGTCCAGCAATACCCGATCGGTGCCCTCCGGAGCATGGTGACAGGAGTGTGGGAGAGAGTGATGGGCCCTTGGGCACCAGGCGTCGGGGTTAGTTCCGTCCAATTGAGATGATTAAAGTGGTACCGATGGGCATGGCGCAGCGCCAAGGTACCCTCGAACCCGTTGGCTCTCGCCTGCCAACAAGCAGGCGGTGGCACTGCCATTGTGTTGTACTTTATTACACCTGGAGCACTTTCAGTTCAGCCTCATGCATTTTTAATAGAGGTAATTTGCACAGCCTGTGTGTGTCGGTGTGCGTGAAGCTCCACTCGCCTCACCGCTATTATTCCTCCACCCAAGACCTGAGGTGGAGGCTCTGGCACAAAATAATATAATTCTGCTCATAAATAGGGATCTGAGCGAACGCACAAAGATGTGTGAGATACTGAGGAATCCTCTAGCGTGGTCAACAGTCAATGCAGTAGCCTAGAGTAATGTGATTCTGGCATTGTACAAATGGATGAATCAATGTTTTCATGATTCAAATTGTGTCGTGCAGCGATCTTCCAATTGTGTGTTTATTACCATATTTAAAAAGAAATGTCAAATCCCAAGCTCCCTGTACATCTAAACCTGTGTTTGTTGATATAAGATGCCATTTAAATCAGTCCTATAAATGCAGTAATGTAGTCCTTATTTGAGGGTCTTATATGACATTGTAAACATATAATTTGTAGCTATGAACAAGTTTCTATTTGTTGAAAGTTCTGCTTCTTTACTTGTGAAGCATACATTATACTAATGGTATGTCTTATTATAGCCATATCTCTCCCCCTTCTTATAGCCATATCTCTACCCGTTCTTATAGCTATATCTCTACCCGTTCTTAGAGCCATATCTCTTCCAGTTATTATAGCCATATCTATTCCAGTTATTATAGCCATATCGCTTCCAGTTCTTATAGCCATATCGCTTCCAGTTCTTATAGCCATATCTCTTCCAGTTCTTATTGCCATATCTCTTCACGTTCTTATAGCCATATCTCTTCACGTTCTTATAGCCATATCTCTTCCAGTTATTATAGCCATATCTCTTCCAGTTATTATAGCCATATCTCTACCAGTTATTACAGCCATATCTCTTCCAGTTCTTATAGCCATATCTCTTCCAGTTATTATAGCCATATCTCTTCACGTTCTTATAGCCATATCTCTACCAGTTATTATAGCCATATCTCTACCAGTTATTATAGCCATATCTCTACCAGTTATTACAGCCATATCTCTACCAGTTATTACAGCCATATCTCTACCCGTTCTTATAGTCATGTATCTACCCGTTCTTATAGCCACATATCTACCCGTTCTTATAGCCATATCACTACCAGTTCTTATAGCTATATCTCTACCCGTTCTTAGAGCCATATCTCTACCCGTTCTTAGAGCCATATCTCTTCCAGTTATTATAGCCATATCTCTTCCAGTTCTTATAGCCATATATCTACCCGTTCTTATAGCCATATCTCTACCCGGTCTTAGAGCCATATCTCATCACGTTCTTATAGCCATATCTCTTCCAGTTATTATAGCCATATCTCTTCCAGTTATTATAGCCATATCTCTTCCAGTTATTATAGCCATATCTCTTCCAGTTATTATAGCCATATCTCTACCAGTTATTATAGCCATATCTCTACCAGTTATTGTAGCCATATCTCTACCAGTTATTATAGCCATATCTCTACCAGTTATTATAGCCATATCTCTACCAGTTATTAGAGCCATATCTCTACCAGTTATTAGAGCCATATCTCTACCAGTTATTATAGCCATATCTCTACCAGTTATTATAGCCATATCTCTACCAATTATTACAGCCATATCTCTACCAGTTCTTACAGCCAGATCTCTACTATTTCTTATAGCCATATCTCTACTATATCTTATAGCCATATCTCTACCCGTTCTTATAGCCATATCACTACCCGTTCGTATAGCCATTTCACTACCAGTTCTTATAGCCATATCTCTTCACGTTCTTATAGCCATATCTCTTCCAGTTATTATAGCCATATCTCTTCCAGTTATTATAGCCATATCTCTACCAGTTATTATAGCCATATCTCTACCAGTTATTACAGCCATATCTCTACCAGTTATTACAGCCATATCTCTACCAGTTATTACAGCCATATCTCTACCAGTTCTTATAGCCATATCTCTACTAGTTCTTATAGCCATATCTCTACCCGTTCTTATAGCCATATCTCTACCCGTTCTTATAGCCATATCTCCACCCGTTCTTATAGCCATATCTCTACCCGTTCTTATAGCCATATATCTACCAGTTCTTATAGCCATATCTCTACCAGTTCTTATAGCCATATCTCTACCAGTTCCTATAGCCATATCTCTACCCGTTCTTATAGCCATATCTCTACCCGTTCTTATAGCCATATCTCTACCCGTTCTTATAGCCATATCTCTAACCGTTCTTATAGCCATATCTCTAACCGTTCTTATAGCCATATCTCTAACCGTTCTTATAGCCATATCTCTTACAGTTATGATAGCCATATCTCTACCAGTTATTATAGCCATATCTCTACCAGTTATTATAGCCATATCTCTTCCAGTTATTATAGCCATATCTCTTCCAGTTATTATAGCCATATCTCTACCCGGTCTTATAGCAATATCTCTACCCGTTCTTATAGCCATATCTCTTCACGTTCTTATAGCCATATCTCTACCCGTTCTTATAGCCATATCTCTAGCAGTTCTAGGCTTATCTGTAGGTTTATCTGTAGCAATACTTACATACCCATCTGAAGCAGTTAATGAAGAACTATCTGAATGAACTAATAGACTATAATGGATTTGAAAAAAGGAGCCATGATCCATACCTGACAGGTGCATTCTCCTTGTCTGGGTCCTTGGCGGTAGCTGTGCCCACCAGCGCACCTAGCCTGGCATCCTCCTGGACCTCCATGATGGCCCCCTCAGCAGGGAGGAAGACAGGCGGCTCATCCGCGTCAGTTACGCTGACCCGCACGATTGTCTGGTCGCGGAAAGAGCCAAGCTCCAAAAATCGGGGGTCCACATGCTTGTTGACAGCCTCCACCACCACATTGTGTGTACGCTTGCTCTCGAAGTCCAGTGGCTGAACAGAGCACAAACAGGGAAGAACTAAAGCAATGACATGTCACTCTAAGGGGAAATAATTCACCCCTCAGGCAGACACTATAGGGTGCCTAAGTGTAAACTGAGCAGATATAAGGATTGCCAAGTCTATCAAATACCTAAACAGCAATAAGGACATCTGAGCTCTACTGCTGTACAAACCTTTTCTATTCATATACTGTCAATGCCTTCAGAAAGTATTCACAGTGCTTCACTCTTTCACATTTTGTTGCGTTACAAAGTGGGATTCAAATGGATTTATTTGTATTTTTTTTGTCGCCGATCTACAAAAAATACTTTGTAATGTCAAAGTGGAAGAAACATTCTAAGATTTGTAAAAAATGTATGAAAAATAAAACACGAATATATCTTGATTAGATAAGTATTCAACCCCGAGTCAATACATGTTAGAATTAACATTGGCAGTGATTACAGCTGTGAGTCTGTCACGCCCTGACCTTAGAGATCCTTTTTATGTCTCTATTTTGGTTTGGTCAGGGCATGAGTTGGGGTGGGCATTCTATGTTCTGTGTTTTATGTTTTGTATTTCTTTGTTGGTTGGCCGGATGTGCTTCTCAATCTGAGGCAGTTGTCTATCGTTGTCTCTGATTGAGAACCATACTTAGGTAGCTCTTGCCCACATGGGTTTTGTGGGTAGTTGTTTTCTGTCTCTGTGTCTGCACCAGACAGAACTGTTTCGTGTTGGTCTATTTTTGTTATTTTGTCTTAGTGTTCTGAGTTAAAATAAATATTAACATGGACACTTACCACGCTGCGTTTTGGTCCACTACTTCTTCCCAGGACGATTGTTAAAGAGTCTTTCTGGATAAGTCTCTGGGCTTTCTGCACCGGATTGTGCAAAATTTGCCCATTATTATTTTCATAATATTTCAAGCTCTGTCAAATTGGTTGTTGATTATTGCTAGGCAACCATTTTCAGGTCTTGCTAAACATTTTCATAACGATTTCAGTCAAAACTGTAACTCGACCACTCGAGTTACAGTTACTCCAGGAACATTCATCGTCTTCTTGGTAAGCAACTCCAGTGTAGATTTGGCCTTGTGTTTTAGGTTATTGTCCTGCTGAAAGGTGAATTCATCTCCCAGTGTCTGGTGGAAAGCAGACTAAATCATTTTGCCTGTGCTTAGCTCCATTCCGTTTACCTTTTAATTCCGAAAAACTCCCCAGTCTTTAACAATTACAAGCATACCCATAACATGATGCAACCACCACTATGCTTGAAAATATGGAGAGTGGTACTCAGTAATGTGTTGTATTGGATTTTGTAAGGACAAAAAGTGAATTGCTTTGCCACATTTTTTCAGTATTACTTTAGTGCCTTGTTGCAAACAGAATGCATGTTTTGGAATATTTTTTATTCTGTACAAGCTTCCTTCTTAAAAAACAACAAATATTCTATTAAAAAATGTATTTCGGTATTTACAATTAAAGCCCATAGAAACACATGAAATAACACATTCATGAATGGCAAAAAAAAGAGTCAAAAATTAAATCATAAGGAAGGAGGTCTTGAGGTGTCTTTCCTATATTTAGAAGACACAAGAAAGCTCAGTGTTCATGAGTCTCCCCCTTTCTATTGTGAGGTCATATTAGTTTGTAGCTCAAATGGTTCGGACACCACAGACAGAAGTTGGCACATCAGCGTTACTGACTTCAGACGAGTCCCGTGACACTTGTTGGGTCCGTAGAGCAAAATGGAGAACACCATCGTCTTCGTGAGAGTCTCCCCTTTCCATAGAGGGGTCATAATAGTTAAGCCAAACCGTTCGGACGATACAGACATTTTGAGTGAAGGTGGATTTTCTGGATGTCTCATGGTCTGACAAACTCCGCTGTACTGTAGCTCGGCCACTGATATAGGCGGATGAAAAAGGCTGATATAGGCGGATTAAAAAAAACTTATATCTCTAGCTTAAACTGATGGATTTTGATGGGGATTTTTTTGTATCTTACTTACTGTAGATGGAATCATAACTGTTAAGGATTAAAGTCACCATTGGCCTCCTTGTGAAATCCCTGAGCGGTTTCCTTCCTCTCCGGGGCAGTGGAAAACCTCCCTGGTCTTTGTGGTTGAATCTGTGTTTGAATTTCACTGCTCGACTGGGGGACCTTTCAGATAATTGTATGTGGGGGGTACAGAGATGAGGTCGTCATTCAAAAATCATGTTAAACACTATTATTGCACACAGAGTTAGTCCATGCAACTTACTGTGAAGCACATTTTTACTCCTGAACTTATTATGGCTTGCCATAACAAAGGGGTTGAAAACTTATTGACTTAAGACATTTCAGGATTTAATTAACTTGTAGAAATGGTGAAATACATCATTCCACTTTGATATTATGGGGTATTGTGTGTAGGCCAGTGACAAAAAACCCCATCTCTATTTAATCTATTTTAAATTCAAGCTAACACAGCAACATTTGGAAAAAGTCTAGGGGTGTGACGTAAATACTTTCTGAAGGCACTGACTGTACCGTGTATATACAGTACTAGTCAAAAGTTTGGACACCTACTCATTCATGGGTTCTTTATTTTTACTATTTTCTACATTGTAGAATAATAGTGAAGACATCAAAACTATGAAATAACGCATTTGGAATCATGCAGTATCCAAAAAACTGTTTAACAAATCAAAATATATTTTATATTTGAGATTCTTCAAAGTATCCACCCTTGCCTTGATGACAGCTTTGAAAACACACTCTTGGCATTCTCTCAACCAGCTTCATGAGGTAGTCACCTGGAATGCATTTCGATTAACAGGTGTGCCTTGTTAAAAGTACATTTGTAGAATTTCTTTCCTTCTTAATGCGTTTGAGCCAATCAGTTGTGCTGTGACAAGGTAGGGGTGGGTGGTAAACAGAAGATATCCCTATTGGGTAAAAGACCAAGTCCATATTATGGCAAGAACAGCTCAAATAAGCAAAGAAAAACAACATTCCATCATTACTTTAAGACATGAAAATGTCAAGTTTCATCAAGTGCAGTTGCAAAAACCATCAAGCGCTATGAGGATACTTGCTCTCAGGAAAGGAAGACCCAGCGTTACCTCTGTTGCAGAGGATAAGTTCATTAGTTACCAGCCTTAGAAATTGCAGCCCCAAAAAATGATTCACAGAGTTCAAGTAACAGAAACATCTCAACATCAACTGTTCAGGAGAGACTGTGTTAGTCAGGCCTTCATGGTCGAATTGCTGCAAAGAAACTACAACTAAAGGACACCAATAAGAAGAAGAAACTTGCTTGGGCCAAGAAACACGAGCAATGGACATTAGACCGGTGGAAATTTTACCTTTGGTCTGATGAATACAAATGGAGATTTTTCGTTCCAACCGCCGTGTCTTTCTGAGACAGAGTAGGTGAACGGATAATCTCCACATGTGAAGTTCCCACCGTGAAGCATGGAGGAGGTGTGATGTGTGGGGGTGCTTTGCTGGTGACACTGTCTGTGATTTATTTAGAATTCAAGGCACACTTAACCAGAATGGCTAACACAGCATTCTGTAGCGATATCCCATCTGGTTTGCACTTAGTGGAACTATCATTTGTTTTTCAACAGGAAAATGACCCAACACACCTCCAGGCTGTGTAAGGGCCATTTGACCAATAAGGAGAGTGATGGAGTGCTGCATCAGATGACCTGGCCTCCACAATCACCCAACCTCAACCCAATTGAGACGGTTTGGGATGAGTTGGAAAAGCATACCAAGTGAAGCTGGTTGAGAAAATGCGAAGAGCGTTCAAAACTGTCATTAAGGCAAAGGGTGGCTACTTTGAAGAATCTAAAATCTAAAATCTATGCTATAACACTTGCAAATCTGTGTAAGCAACTGTTACGGATACAGGTATCGTGTGTGTTCTTCTTTTTTCTCCTTCTCCCTTCACAGGTGGCAATCATCATTCCCCAATCAGGCATCAATCAGAAGACACACCTCCTGTTTCCATTACCCTATCACAACCCCTTTCCCTTGATTTAAAAACCCTGTCAGTTGTTCTCTCTGGAGCTCGATCTCTCTGTCATGCGATCTCTCTCTAGATCTCTTGTTTTTGCAACTACATGTCACTTTGTCCATTAGCCTGTGAGTATTGTTTTGTTATGGTGTTTGGCTGTTTGTTTGATGGTGGGAAAAGGGGGTACCAAAACAAATAGGCCATGGGCATACACTACCCGTAGGAACACTTTCTAAGAACACTAGTTAGAACTGGGCGGACCACCCATTTTATTTTTGGTTAGTTAGTTAGCTGTTGTTGAAGCAGGTAGTCTAGCTTAGGTGTTTTGGGATATTTGTTTCTTTCCTTGGGTCCAGCTCAGCTCCTCCACTTTACCGTGTGTTTACAAATAAACCATGCGTGTTTGACGGTAATTTAGTTGTCTGTGGTTATTTCGTTCTCGCTGTTACTTTTTCACTACTATAATTTGCATGAGTTATGTTACGGGTCTCGTTACCATCCCCCCTAGACTGCCGGGCCAAAGGGATTCGTAACAGCAACCAATAAACTTTGATTTGATTTAACTCAAATGCTCCGACTTAAACATTACAATGGCTGGAGCAGAAGGCAGCCGCAGGGCAGTTTAGGTCCTTGCTTAAGGAAAAATTGTCAATAGGTGGCACCTGAGATATTACTGCCAGCAACCCTCCAGTTCCTGCTCACTCCTACCAGATTTTTTTTCACACCGTCAGCACTGGGATTTGAACCGGCAACCCTCTGGTTGCTGGCCCGCTACATTAACCTCGAGGCTATCTCTGGCCCCAAATCCAAACTGATCTCAAATCAGCGTCATTCTACTCCCACCTTTTTGATAGTGATGACGGCTTCCTGTGTGTCTCCATCAGTGGTAACCTTGAACAGTTCCCCGCCCTCCTCGTCTTTGATCAGGTAGCTCATGTCCGTGTTCTCCCCCATATCTGCATCTGTGGCAATCACCCTCCCCACCGGCGTCCCCACGGCCGCCCCCTCAGGCACCGAAAACTGGTACATCTCTGAAGGAGAGAAATGGGGAGTAGGTGGAAAAGGAGGAGGGAGGAAGAAGGAGAGAAAATGGAAGAGGGTGAAGATAAAGATGACAGGAGCATGGAGGATGAAGATTAGGGGAAGGGTGAAGACAGGGAAGAGAAGGAGAAGGTTAACAAGAAGATGTAGAGGTAGAATAGATGGTGAAGATGAGAGGAAGGAAGTGGAAGGACAAATGCATTCAATACATACAAGCCTACCATTTACTGTATGTAAGAGCACTCTTCCCATTGCCAAGAAAATTCATCAAAAAGAGAATTCACTTAGGATTTTTATTCTGTAGAGCCAACTTAGTTAATCATGAATCCATCCACAACCCAATGCTTGACCCTTAACCCAATTGGCCCTCAGAATTCCCTTTAAGTAATGCACTGGATCTTTGCTCATGTTAGACCAAAGCACTATGTGATTATGTTAACCACGTCTGGTAAAGCTGCTGACCCCGGGTGATCATTGGCAAGGCATGGAGTCTATGTATGGAAGGTTTTACGCTTACTCTTTCAATATCCTCCTGTAAAATTTCCAAAATAGACTTTCTAATCAACTTTTTGTTGACCACAGTACTTCCACAGGACAAAGCCACATTTTGTGTGAGATATCCAATTACATTTTAATTCAGTCAATTTAAAATGGAAATTACAATTACAATTTTCCTCAATGATTCCCTATGAAAATATTTAGTTGGAATTGGAATTTCTGTTTAATTCCTGAATGAAGGAAATTTCAATGGAATTGACCCCAACCCTGTAGGACACATAAATAAAACAGCTGCACATGTCACACAACCCTGTTCTTTTCTAATACAACTATATATCCTCGAACCGCAGACAGCATTTTGAAAGTGCTGGGAAGTTATAGAAGAGAGAAAATCACATAGGCGACAGCCAGGAAACCAAATCAGATTATGTGAGACAAAGCGATGATTGTCACGACTGGAGCGTCAAGACACTTGAACTTAGACAGCTCTCTTAGCTTTAATAACATGTATTGTTGTTTATCTTACAAAAGTGGGAAAGAGCAATAACACCGCTATTCATAGGCTATAGAGTCTGGAGTCTTAACAGGAAGTACCTTTTTCTGTCATTCGTTATGAGCTAGTTATATGCAGATGGTTTACAAAAGAACTCAACTTTAAATTCCACTAAGATGTCAAGGGTACAATAGAAAGGGTTGTTGAAGTTTCTAAATCATGTACTAGCATCATAGGTAAGATTTTCCCCCAGCAGGAAATAGATTCAAGTAAAACATCCTTTTACTGAGCACCATTGTGAAATGTACAATGAAATATAATACACATTTGAAATGGAATTTGTCTTTTTTTGCTATAGCGAGTAGTACAAGTTGGGTCCAAATTGGTTCACCTGAGATTCATTTATCAAATACAATCTGAAAAGTTTCAGAATCCTAAATAATTACAAAGCATTTTTTACAGCCTAAGTCCCTGATTAAATAGGTAGGAAGGAAAGGCTTCTGTAGTAATGCATCCATTTTAACATTCAATATGATCTGCTGTTTTTGCATTCTAAACTTAAACAGCAAGAACAGGCTGGTTAACATTGTGAAACAAAGTAGCTGGAACATCAACTTAACTGACCTTTCAGACCTTTCTCACTTGTAGTATCAGCCACCAGTGATACTCATGGCGCAATTCATTCTGAGGGACACCCAGTATCCTTTGTTTGATGAAGTTATGTTGCTTCTCTCAAAGCGCAGATACAGACTGCCCATGTTCAAAACGAATAGGTCTGAACTTCATGCCAGCTGCTATCAGCTTTCTCCATAAGCTGTATTGTTACTGTTAGCTGTGTACATATTGCTTTGGTGTATATTTATTGTCATGTGTTAAATGTGTTTTTACTACGTGCTACAAAATGAATTGCTCCCCGGAGATAATAAACACTCTACTTGTATTCAAACAGGGTCCTGTATATTGACCATAATGTTATTACATTATGGCCTTTGACCTTTCTCCAGCTGATAAATAACGGATGTCACCAACATAAATCCATACCACTGGAATGTTAAAATTGTTAAATCGGCTCCATCTTATCGTATGCAGACATATGGAATCTCCCAAAACCGCTTTCATCAGATGATTTCCTAACCCTTCTTAGCGGAGTATTTGACATGTGGATAAATATAAGTGAAATTATTTTCTCAGAGTGCTTCTGACCACTCCATGTAGTCCAATACTTCTATAACTGATGGGGGTACTTCTATAACTCATGGGGGCATTTCTATAACTCATGGGGGTATTTCTAAAACTCATGGGGGTATTTCTATAACTCATGGGGGTATTTCTATAACTCATGGGGGTATTTCTATAACTCATGGGGATATTTCTATAACTCATGGGGGAACTTCTATAACGGATGGGGGTACTTCTATAACGGATGGGGGTACTTCTATAACGGATGGGGGTACTTCTATAACGGATGGGGGTACTTCTATAACGGATGGGGGTACTTCTATAACGGATGGGGGTACTTCTATAACGGATGGGGGTACTTCTATAACGGATGGGGGTACTTCTATAACGGATGGGGGTACTTCTATAACTGATGGGGGTACTTCTATAACTGATGGGGGTACTTCTATAACTGATTGGGTAATTATATTACTGATGGGGGTACTTATATTACTGATGGGGGTACTTATATTACTGATGGGGGTACTTAAATTACTGATGGGGGAACTTATATTACAGATGGGTGTACTTCTATAACGGATGGGGGTACTTCTATAACGGATGGGGGTACTTCTATAACTGATGGGGGTACTTCTATAACTGATGGGGGTACTTCTATAACTGATGGGGGTACTTCTATAACTGATGGGGGTACTTCTATAACTGATTGGGTAATTATATTACTGATGGGGGTACTTATATTACTGATGGGGGTACTTATATTACTGATGGGGGTACTTATATTACTGATGGGGGTACTTTATTACTGATGGGGGTACTTTATTACTGATAGGGGTACTTTATTACTGATAGGGGTACTTTATTACTGATAGGGGTACTTCTATTACTGATGGGGGTACTTCTATTACTGATGGGGGAATTTCTATTACTGATGGGGGAATTTCTATTACTGATGGGGTACTTCTATTACTGATGGGGGTACTTCTATTACTGATGGGGTACTTCTATTACTGATGGGGTACTTCTATTACTGATGGGGTACTTCTATTACTGATGGGGTATTTCTATAACTCAAGGGGGTACTGCTATTACTGATGGGGGTATTTCTACTATCGATGGGGGTATTTCTATTACCGATGAGGGTACTTCTATAACCGATGGGGGTATTTCTATTACTGATGGGGGTACTTCTATAACTGCTGGGGGTATTTCTATAACTGCTGGGGGCATTTCTATAACTCATGGGGGTATTTCTATAACTCATGGGGGAACTTCTATTACAGATGGGTGTACTTCTATAACGGATGGGGGTACTTCTATAACGGATGGGGGCACTTCTATAACTGATGGGAGTACTTCTATAACTGATTGGGTAATTATATTACTGATGGGGGTACTTATATTACTGATGGGGGTACTTATATTACTGATGGGGGTACTTATATTACTGATGGGGGTACTTATATTACTGATGGGGGTACTTATATTACTGATGGGGGTACTTTATTACTGATGGGGGTACTTTATTACTGATGGGGGTACTTTATTACTGATGGGGGTACTTTATTACTGATGGGGGAATTTCTATTACTGATGGGGGTACTTCTATAACTGATGGGGGTACTTCTATAACTGATGGGGTACTTCTATAACTGATGGGGTACTTCTATAACTGATTGGGTAATTATATTACTGATGGGGGTACTTTATTACTGATGGGGGTACTTTATTACTGATGGGGGTACTTTATTACTGATGGGGGGACTTTATTACTGATGGGGGGACTTCTATTACTGATGGGGGAATTTCTATTACTGATGGGGGTACTTCTATTACTGATGGGGGTACTGCTATTACTGATGGGGGAACTTCTATTACTGATGGGGTACTTCTATTACTGATGGGGTATTTCTATAACTCAAGGGGGTACTGCTATTACCGGTGGGGGTATTTCTATTACCGGTGGGGGTACTTCTAAAACCGATGGGGGTATTTCTATTACTGATGGGGGTACTTCTATAACTGCTGGGGTTACTTCTATAACTGCTGGGGGTACTTCTATAACTGCTGGGGGTACTTCTATAACTGCAAGGAGTACTTCTATAACTGCAGGGGGTACTTCTATAACTGATGGAGGTACTTCTATAACTGATGGGGGTACTTCTAGAACTGATGGGGGTACTTCTAGAACTGATGGGGGTACTTCTAGAACTGATGGGGGTACTTCTGGAACTGATGGGGGTACTTCTACAACTGATGGGGGTACTTCTACAACTGATGGGTGTACTTCTATAACTGATGGGAGCATTTCTATAACTGATGGGAGCACTTCTATAACTGATGGGAGCACTTCTATAACTGATGGGAGCACTTCTATAACTGATGGGAGCACTTCTATAACTGATGGGGGTACTTCTATACCTGATGGGGGTACTTCTATTACTGATGGGGGTATTTCTATTACTGATGGGGGTACTTCTATAACTGGTGGGGGTATTTCTATAACTGGTGGGGGTATTTCTATAACTGGTGGAGGTATTTCTATAACTGGTGGGGGTATTTCTATAACTGGTGGGGGTATTTCTATAACTGGTGGGGGTATTTCTATAACTCGTGGGGGAACTTCTATTACGGATGGGTGTACTTCTATTACGGATGGGTGTACTTCTATTACGGATGGGTGTACTTCTATAACGGATGGGGGTACTTCTATAACGGATGGGGGTACTTCTATAACGGATGGGGGTACTTCTATAACGGATGGGGGTACTTCTATAACTGATGGGGGTACTTCTATAACTGATGGGGGTACTTCTATAACTGATGGGGGTACTTCTATAACTGATGGGGGTACTTCTATAACTGATGGGGGTACTTCTATAACTGATGGGGGTACTTCTATAACTGATGGGGGTACTTCTATAACTGATGGGGGTACTTCTATAACTGATGGGGGTACTTCTATAACTGATTGGGTAATTATATTACTGATGGGGGTACTTATATTACTGATGGGAGTACTTATATTACTGATGGGGGTACTTTATTACTGATGGGGGTACTTTATTACTGATGGGGGTACTTTATTACTGATGGGGGTACTTTATTACTGATGGGGGTACTTTATTACTGATGGGGGTACTTTATTACTGATGGGGGTACTTTATTACTGATGGGGGTACTTTATTACTGATGGGGGTACTTCTATTACTGATGGGGGAATTTCTATTACTGATGGGGTACTTCTATTACTGATGGGGTACTTCTATTACTGATGGGGTATTTCTATAACTCAAGGGGGTACTGCTATTACTGATGGGGGTATTTCTACTACCGATGGGGGTATTTCTATTACCGATGGGGGCACTTCTATTACCGGTGGGGGCACTTCTATTACCGGTGGGGGCACTTCTATTACCGGTGGGGGCACTTCTATTACCGGTGGGGGCATTTCTATAACGGATGGGGGTACTTCTATAACGGATGGGGGTACTTCTATAACGGATGGGGGTACTTCTATAACGGATGGGGGTACCTCTATAACTGATGGGGGTACTTCTATAACTGTTGGGGGTACTTCTATAACTGATGGGGGTACTTCTATAACTGATGGGGGTACTTCTATAACTGATGGGGGTACTTCTATAACTGATGGGGGTACTTCTATAACTGATGGGGGTACTTCTATAACTGATGGGGGTACTTCTATAACTGATGGGGGTACTTCTAAAACTGATTGGGTAATTATATTACTGATGGGGGTACTTATATTACTGATGGGGGTACTTATATTACTGATGGGGGTACTTTATTACTGATGGGGGTACTTTATTACTGATGGGGGTACTTTATTACTGATGGGGGTACTTTATTACTGATGGGGGTACTTTATTACTGATGGGGGTACTTTATTACTGATGGGGGTACTTTATTACTGATGGGGGTACTTCTATTACTGATGGGGGTACTTCTATTACTGATGGGGGTACTTCTATTACTGATGGGGGTACTTCTATTACTGATGGGGGAATTTCTATTACTGATGGGCGAATTTCTATTACTGATGGGGTACTTCTATTACTGATGGGGTACTTCTATTACTGATGGGGTACTTCTATTACTGATGCTGTATTTCTATAACTCAAGGGGGTACTGCTATTACTGATGGGGGTATTTCTACTACCGATGGGGGTATTTCTACTACCGATGGGGGCACTTCTATTACCGGTGGGGGCACTTCTATTACCGGTGGGGGCACTTCTATTACCGGTGGGGGCACTTCTATTACCGGTGGGGGCACTTCTATTACCGGTGGGGGCACTTCTATTACCGATGCGGGTACTTCTATAACTGATGGGGGTATTTCTATTACCGATAAGGGTACTTCTATAACTGCTGGGGGTACTTCTATAACTGCAGGGGGTACTTCTATAACTGATGGAGGTACTTCTATAACTGATGGGGGTACTTCTATAACTGATGGGTGTATTTCTATAACTGATGGGGATACTTCTATAACTGATGGGAGCACTTCTATAACTGATGGGAGCACTTCTATAACTGATGGGAGCACTTCTATAACTGATGGGGGTACTTCTGTACCTGATGGGGGTACTTCTATTACTGATGGGGGTACTTCTATTACTGATGGGGGTACTTCTATAACTGGTGGGGGTATTTCTATAACTGGTGGGGGTATTTCTATAACTGGTGGGGGTATTTCTATAACTGGTGGGGGTATTTCTATAACTGGTGGGGGTATTTCTATAACTCATGGGGGTATTTCTATAACTCATGGGGGAACTTCTATAACCGATGGGGGTACTTCTATAACCGATGGGGGTACTTCTATAACCGATGGGGGTACTTCTATAACCGATGGGGGTACTTCTATAACCGATGGGGGTACTTCTATAACCGATGGGGGTACTTCTATAACCGATGGGGGTACTTCTATAACCGATGGGGGTACTTCTATAATCGATGGGGGTACTTCTATAACCGATGGGGGTAATTATATTACTGATGGGGGTACTTCTATTACTGATGGGGGTACTTCTATTACTGATGGGGGTACTTCTATTACTGATGGGGGTACTTCTATTACTGATGGGGGTACTTCTATTACTGATGGGGGTACTTCTATTACTGATGGGGGTACTTCTATTACTGATGGGGGTACTTCTATTACTGATGGGGGAATTTCTATTACTGATGGGGGAATTTCTATTACTGATGGGGGAATTTCTATTACTGATGGGGGAATTTCTATTACTGATGGGGTACTTCTATTACTGATGGGGTACTTCTATTACTGATGGGGTATTTCTATAACTCAAGGGGGTACTGCTATTACTGATGGGGGTATTTCTACTACCGATGGGGGCATTTCTATTACCGGTGGGGGCACTTCTATTACCGGTGGGGGCACTTCTATAACGGATGGGGGCACTTCTATAACGGATGGGGGCACTTCTATAACGGATGGGGATACTTCTATAACGGATGGGGGTACTTCTATAACGGATGTGGGTACTTCTATAACGGATGGGGGTACTTCTATAACTGATGGGGGTACTTCTATAACGGATGGGGGTACTTCTATAACGGATGGGGGTACTTCTATAACTGATGGGGGTACTTCTATAACTGATGGGGGTACTTCTATAACTTATGGGGGTACTTCTTTAACTGATGGGGGTAATTATATTACTGATGGGGGTACTTATATTACTGATGGGGGTACTTATATTACTGATGGGGGTACTTATATTACTGATGGGGGTACTTATATTACTGATGGGGGTACTTTATTACTGATGGGGGTACTTTATTACTGATGGGGGTACTTCTATTACTGATGGGGGTACTTCTATTACTGATGGGGGAATTTCTATTACTGATGGGGGAATTTCTATTACTGATGGGGTACTTCTATTACTGATGGGGTACTTCTATTACTGATGGGGTACTTCTATTACTGATGGGGTACTTCTATTACTGATGGGGTACTTCTATTACTGATGCTGTATTTCTATAACTCAAGGGGGTACTGCTATTACTGATGGGGGTATTTCTACTACGGATGGGGGTATTTCTATTACCGGTGGGGGCACTTCTATTACCGGTGGGGGCACTTCTATTACCGGTGGGGGCACTTCTATGACCGATGCGGGTATTTCTATTACCGATGGGGGTACTTCTATAACTGCTGGGGGTACTTCTATAACTGCTGGGGGTACTTCTATAACTGATGGGGGTACTTCTATTGCTGGTGCGGGTACTTCTGTAACTGCTGGGGGTACTTCTGTAACTGCGTGGGGTACTTCTGTAACTGCGGGGGGTACTTCTATAACTGCGGGGGGTACTTCTATAACTGCAGGGGGGTACTTCTATAACTGCTGGGGATACTTCTATAACGGATGGGGGTACTTCTATAACTGATGGGGGTACTTCTATAACTGCTGTGGGTACTTCTATAACTGATGGGGGTACTTCTATAACTGATGGGGGTACTTCTATAACTGATGGGGGTACTTCTATAACTGATGGGGGTACTTCTACAACTGATGGGGGTACTTCTATAACTGATGGGAGCACTTCTATAACTGATGGGGGTATTTCTGTAACTGATGGGAGCACTTCTATAACTGATGGGAGCACTTCTATAACTGATGGGGGTACTTCTATACCTGATGGGGGTACTTCTATTACTGATGGGGGTATTTCTATTACTGGTGGGGGTACTTCTATAACTGATGGGGGTACTTCTTTAACTGATGGGGTACTTCTATAACTGATGGGGGTACTTCTATAACTGATGGGAGAACTTCTACAACTGATGGGGGCACTTCTATAACTGATGGGGGTACTTCTATTACTGATGGGGGTACTTCTATAACTGATGGGGGTACTTCTATAACTGATGGGGTACTTCTATAACTGCTGGGGGTACTTCTATAACTGCTGGGGGTATTTCTATAACTGGTGGGGGTACTTCTATAACTGGTGGGGGTACTTCTATAACTGATGGGGGTACTTCGATAACTGATGGGGGTACTTCTATAACTGATGGGGGGACTTCTATAACTGATGGGGGTACTTCTATAACTGATGGGGGTACTTCTATAACTGATGGGGGTACTTCTATTACTGATGGGTGTAAGTTCGCCGCCACCATCAATATGAGAGTGACTCACTCTGCGGAAAGCGTGGTGGGTTGTCATTAACATCTGTGATCACTATGGTCACCGTGGTGGAGCCGGAAAGACCGCCCATTTGGCCTGCCATATCGGTTGCCATGACGACCAGCTCATAGCGATCCTGCGTCTCCCGGTCCAGATCTGCCACAGCCGTCCGAATAAGTCCTGATAAGAGAGAGAGAGATCCAAAGGGAAAGGTCAAGTTATCTCTTAGCTCTCATATACGATAGCCCGTTACATATTCTCTGATCGCAAATATCCATTTCAGCTAAGCACTCTATGACTGAGTTTACACAGGCAGACCAATTCTGATCTTTTTTTCACTAATTGGTATTTTTACCAAACATATCAGCTCTGAGAAAGACCTGATGTGAAAAGATCGGATGTGATTAGTCAAAAGATCAATTAGTGGCTTTTTTTATATTTTTTAGAATTGGGCTTCCTGTGTAAACACAGCCTATTAGAGGCACAAGTGCGGCACATTCC
The DNA here is from genome assembly GCF_029448725.1 of Salvelinus fontinalis. NCBI lineage: Eukaryota > Metazoa > Chordata > Actinopteri > Salmoniformes > Salmonidae > Salvelinus > Salvelinus fontinalis. The sequence continues at coordinate 50,147,421 of NC_074682.1, forward strand.
ATTTCCCCCTCTCGGCTCGTCTTGATAGAGTAGATCGTGTCACATCCGTGGCTCCATGCACATGTCCTCACGGCTGAGCTCTATTAAAATTCATAATATATATGGGCCAAAATGAAGGCACACACAATTGAAGAATGAGGCTTATGTTCTCTGGCAGGAGTGGATTTAAGAGAGAAAACCACAACAATCTCATGAGTTGTCTTAATCCTACTCCAGTGAGCATTTTGTTCCGATGCTTTAACAACGCCCTTGGAGTACAGACCTACTGCTGTGTTTAGCCAGGTTTATATTTCTACTGAAGTAACTATAGTTGGAAGTGGATTAGTCTGAGGTTAAAAAAAACTGAACTTTGGTGGCCCTCTTCTATTTCATAACGGTATGAACAAATATACAATATTTTGCCAATGATAAGACTTGGAATTGTCTTAATCTCACATTTGTTCTGATCGATATAATGGCACTGCATATCCCTCTCCTAAACAGTACGTTAAGTTATTAGCATCTACATTTGGGCATGTCCATATCAGTCCATTCTCTGGAGTTGAAAGGGGTTAAACTAATCTGAAGACAACATGACTGAGGACAGATCACAATAACTCATTTACATGGCGGACATTCTAAAACCATGACAGTGTAATGACACATTCTAAAACCATGACAGTGTAATGACACATTCTAAAACCATGACAGTGTAATGACACATTCTAAAACCATGACAGTGTAATGACACATTCTAAAACCATGACAGTGTAATGACACATTCCAGCTTAATGTAGTTCGAGGAGCACCATGGGTATTTTTTCCATACAATATGTTTCCCCTTTACCTTCCAAGGTATGTTTCTCCAAGAACCTGGTGGAAAATAACATCCCCGTACCATTGGCAGTATACAGGCAGAGCTCAATCTGAATTATATCATCAGCTAACACTTTATTTGAATAGTCCAACTATAGATGCTCTATCAGTAACATTTCAACTAACTATCTACTAAACCTAGCTCTAAACTTGACCCTTATCCTAACCCTAAACTTAACCCTTACACTAAACCTAGCCCTAATCTTAACCCTTACCCTTATTCTAAATTTAACTCTAACCGTAGCAAGCAGTTGCTTATCAACAGATAGTTTGTTGATATAATCCGGACTATCCAAAGTGTGACCCATCCTCAGGGCTAAGTACAATATTTTAAAACAGAAAAGAAAATAGAAAACCAGGGCATGTGGTGAAATGCTGCTCCTTTCAGTGCAATTTCCACCCATATATATTTAGATACAGATCCTAGACTCACAATGACGCACATGAATCTTCTCTTTGTGCCACACTGGGTTCAAAGGCCTTCTGTTTAATTTTTCTGAATTTAATTATCTGTATATGTTATGTATGTGCAACAGTGTTCCTTCCGTCCCTCTCCTCACCCCTACCTGGGCTCGAACCAGGGACCCTTGGCACACACCGACAACAGTCAACCTCAAAGTATCGTTACCTGTCGCTCCACAGCCTCCACAGGCCACAGCCTTGCAGAACAAGAGAAACAACCACTTGAAGGTCTCAGAGCAAGTGACGCCACCGATGTATGTGTATGTATTTACAGTGGCTTGCAAAAAGTATTCACCCCCTTGGCATTTTTTCTATTTTGTTGCCTTAAAACCTGGAATTAAAATAGATTTTTTGGGCGGTTTGTATCATTTGATTTACACAATATGCCCTCCACTTTGAAGATGTAAAATATTTTTTTTTGTGAAACAAACAAGAAATAGGACAAAAAAACAGAAAACTTGAGCGTTCATAACTATTCACCCCCCCAGAGTCAATACTTTGTATAACCACCTTTTGCAGCAATAACAGCTGCAAGTATGTTGAGGTATGACTCTACAAGCTTGGCACATGTAGCCACTGGGAGTTTTGCCCATTCTTCAAGGCAAACTGCTCCAGCTCAGCTCAAGTTGGATGGGTTCTGCTGGTGTACAGCAATCTTTCAGTCATACCACATAATCTCAATTGGATTGAGGTCTGGGCTTTGACTAGGTAATTCCAAGACATTTAAATGTTTCCCCTTAAACCACTCGAGTGTTGCTTTAGTAGTATGCTTAGGGTCATTGTCCTGCTGGTAGGTGAACCGCCGGCCCAGTCTCAAATCTCTGGAAGACAAACAGGTTTCCCTCAAGAATTTCCCTGTATTTAGCGGCATCCATCATTCCTTCAATTCTGACCAGTTTCCCAGTCCCTGCCGATGAAGAACATCCCCACAGCATGATGCTGCCACCACCATGCTTCACTGATGGTGTTCTCAGGATAATTAGAGGTGTTGGGTTTGTGCCAGACATAGCATTTTCCTTGATGGCCAAAAAGCTCAATTTTAGCCTCATCTGACCAGAGTACCTTCTTCCATATGCCTTGAGGCGAACACCAAACGTGTTTGATAATTTTTTTATTCATTTTTCTTCAAGAAATTGCTTTTTTCTGGCCACTCTTCCATAGAACCCAGCTCTGAGGAGTGTACAGCTTAAAGTGGATCTATGGATACTCCAATCTCCGCTGTGGAGCTTTGCAGCTCCTTCAGGGTTATCTTTGGTCTCTTTGTTGTATCTCTGATTAATGCCCTCCTTGCCTGGTCCGTGAGTTTTGGTGGACGGCCCTCTCTTGGCAGGTTTGTTGTGGTGCCATATTCATTCCAATTTTTTATAATGGATTTAATTAGTGGGATGTTCAAAGTTTCAGATTTTTTTTTATAACCCAACCCTGATCTGTACTTCTTCACAACTTTGTCCCTGACCTGTTTGGAGAGCTCCTTGGTCTTCATGGTGCAACTTGCTTGGTGGTGCTGCTTGCTTAGTGGTGTTGCAGACTCTGGGGTCTTTCAGAACAGGTATAAACAGTTGAAGTCAGAAGTTTACATACACCTTAGCCAAATACATTTAAACTCAGTTTTCACAACTCCTGACATTTAATCCTAGTAGAAATTCCCTGTCTTAGGTCAGTTAGGATCACCACTTACTTTTAAGAATGTGAAATGTCAGAATAATAGTAGAGAGAATGGTTTATTTCAGCTTTTATTTCTTTCATCACATTCCCAGTGGGTCAGAAGTTTACATACACTCAATTAGTATTTGGTAGAATTGCCTTTAAATTGTTTAACTTGGGTCAAATGTTTCGGTTAGCCTTCCACAAGCTTCCCACAATAAGTTGGGTGAATTTTGGCCTATTCCTCCTGACAGAGAGGACTGAACTGAGTCAGGTTTGTAGGCCTCCTTGCTCACACACACGCTTTCAGTCCTGCCCACAAATGTTCTATAGGATTGAGGTCAGGGCTTTGTGATGGTCACTCCAATACCTTGACTTTGTTGTCTTTAAGCCATTTTGCCACAACTTTGGAAGTATGTCATTGTATGTCATTGTCCATGTGGAAGACCCATTTGCGACCAAGCTTTAACTTCCTAACTGATGTCTTGAGATGTTGCTTCAATATATCCACATAATTTTACCTCTTCATGATGCCATCTATTTTGTTCCTCCTGCAGCAAAGCACCCCTACAACATGATGCTGCCACCCTTGTGCTTCACGGTTGGGATGGTGTTCTTCGGCTTGCAAGTCTCCCCCTTTCTCCTCTAAACACAACAATGGTCATTATGGCCAAACAGTACTATTTTTGTTTCATCAGACCAGAGGACATTTCTCCAAAAAGTACGATCTTTGTCCCCATGTGCAGTTGCAAACCGTAGTCTGGCTTTTTTATGGCGGTTTTGGAGCAGTGGCATCTTCCTTGCTGAGCGGCCTTTCAGGTTATGTCGATATAGGACTTGTTTTACTGTGGATATAGATACTTTTGTACCTGTTTCCTCCAGCATCTTCACAAGGTCATTTGCGGTTGTTCTGGGATTAATTTGCACTTGTTGCACCAAAGTACGTTCATCTCTAGGAGACAGAACGCGTCTTCTTCCTGAGCAGTATGATGGCTGTGTGGTCCATGGTGTTTATACTTGCGCACTATTGTTTGTACAGATGAACGTGGTACCTTCAGGCGAGTCCTAACCGACTTGCCAAAACTATAGTTTGTTAACAAGAAAAGTGTGGAGTGGTTGAAAGCTGAGTGTATGTAAACTTCCAACTTCAAGTGTATATACTGAGATCATGCGACACTTAAATAAAGTACACCTGTGTGCAATCTAACTAATTATGTGACTTCTGAAGGTAATTGGTTGCACCCGATCTTATTTAGGGGCTTCATAGCAAAGGGGGTGAGAATACTTATGCACGCACCACTTTTCCGTTTATTTTTTAAACAAGTTATTTTTTTCATTGCACTTCACCAATTTGGACTATTTTGTGTTTGTCCATTACATGAAATCCAAATAAAAATCAATTTAAATTACAGGTTGTAATGCAACAAAATAGGAAAAACGCCAAGGGGGATGAACACCTTTGCAAGGCACTGTATGTATGCATGTATGTGTATATGTATGTATGTATGAATGTATGTTTGTATATATATTATTTTACTGCTCTAGGGATGTAATTATTTGTTTGTGTGAATTAATTATTTGTTTGTGTCAAGTTTGTTTATTTGTCAGTTAATCTCATAAGGGATGGGTTGCCAATTGGCGATTTCACACAAAAATAAAAATGTAATTCATTCATTCATGATAAACTGAACGAGATGGCAATGGGAAGAGTTTACTCTGGTCAAATAGCGGGAGCCAAACTCTATTCCCTGGTGGGTTATCCACATCAAATTCTATTGTTGCCCTGCCTTAGTTGATGGTACCTCTCCCAGTGCCTTGCATTGTGCTACTCCGCTAGACACACAACTTAGAGATTGCACTCACATTTAACATCAGGTAGCTGCAGGCAATGCTTGTATGTCAGCATACAGTGCGAAGGAAAATTCAGTTGCAGGATATGGAGGCACATAATAATAGCTTTCAATAACCTAGGGCATGGGGAGCATCAGAAATTCATATTTTTGCATCGGGTCTTTCTTAGTCAGAACTCATTCAAATGTTTCTTGACTGCTAACATTTGTAACATGCTTGAAAGGGGATCTCATTCATAGCATACTATATATTGCACATCAATTGTCAATGACTATGAGTCCTGTGTATTTGCCTGTTAGTCGTTTCGGATAAGAGCGTCTGCTACAGTAAATGACCAAAATGTAAATGTATTTATATGACAGTGTCTGAGAGCAGAGTGCCAGGTAGTTATGTCTCTTTCCTAGAAATGTATGGAATATAATTTAATAGAATCCTCAGGCTTTCATCCTGAGAAGAAGCTCACTTGAACTTCAATACCAAATACCACTCTGAAGTTCAAATACATTCAAATGACTGCTACTTTCGAAAAATCCCTCAGATATTGGCCATTGATCATATTCTGGTCATGTATCTGGAACGGAGAAAAAGATAGTGTAAGGATTAACCCTCTTTTGAATGACTGGGGCGACATTAATGAGGGGAAATTCACCACTGCTCTGTTCTCTTGATGACCTCTTCCCCCAGCACCTATTTCAATGGTTAATGTCGATAAAAAAAGAAGGGGGGGAGGACAAGAGTTGGTACGATCTGCAAGTCTCCAGGCCAACGTTGCCGAGACAAGGCCATTTATCATCTAGGCACTAGGGCCAACCGAATCAAAGTGGGGAGACCAAAAAAAAGGAATGATTAAAAGTTTCGTGCTGCTCCCAGGAGGACATTTGCAGGCAACACAAACCTTGGGATATGCCTGAGAGACTACGATTCAAGCCCAGGTACAGGCCCTCAGACCAAAAGGGAATTCACCCAAATGTGCTGACTGGGAGAGACAATTAGAGAATCCGCATCTGGACAGACTGTAATATAACACTTCAGAGATTTAATGGCAACTATTTTCATTTCAATATGTATCCTTATACGTTGAGAAATATAAACTCAGCAAAAAAAGAAGCATCCCTTTTTCAGGACCCTGTCTTTCAAAGATAATTTGTAAAAATCCAAATAACTTCACAGATCTTCATTGTAAAGGGTTTAAACACTGTTTCCCATAATTCTTCAATGAACCATAAACAACTAATGAACATGCACCTGTGGAACGGTCGTTAAGACACTAACAGCTTACAGGCGGTAGGCAATTAAGGTCACAGTTATGAAAACTTAGGACACTAAAGAGGCCTTTCTACTGACTCTGAAAAACACAAAAAGAAAGATGCCCAGGGTCCCTGCTCATCTGTGTGAATTTGCCTTAGGCATGCTACAAGAAGGCATGAGGACTACAGATGTGACCAGGGCAATAAATTGCAATGTCCGTACTGTGAGACACCTAAGAAAGCACTACAGGGAGACAGGACGAATAGCTGATCGTCCTCGCAGTGGCAGACCACGTCTAACAATACCTGCACAGGATCGGTACATCCGAACATCACACCTGCAGGACAGGATGGCAACAACAACTGCCCGAGTTACACCAGGAACGCATCAGTGCTCAGACTGTCCGCAATAGGCTGAGAGAGGCTGGACTGAGGGCTTGTACGCCTGCTGTAAGACCGGAAACAACGTCGCCTATGGGCACAAACCCACCGTTGATGCACCAGACAGGACTGGGAAAAAGTGCTCAACACTGACGAGTCACGGTTTTGTCTCACCAGGGGTGATGGTCGGATTCGCGTTTATCGTCGAAAGAATTAGCGTTACACTGAGGCCTGTACTCTGGAGCGGGATCGATTTGGAGGTGGAGGGTCCGTCATGGTCTGGGGCGGTGAGTCACAGCATCATCGGACTGAGCTTGTTGTCATTGCAGGCAATCTCAATGCTGTGTGTTACAGGGAAGACATCCTCCTCCCTCATGTGGTACCATTCTTGCAGGCTCATCCTGACATGACCCTCCAGCATGAAAATGCCACCAGCCATGCTGCTCATTCTGTGCGTGATTTCCTGCAAGACAGGAATGTCAGTGTTCTGCCATGGCCAGTGAAGAGCCCAGATCTCAATCCCATTGAGCATGTCTGGGACCTGTCCGGGAACTTGCAGGTGCCTTGGTGGAAGAGTGGGGTAACATCTCACAGCAAGAACTGGCAAATCTGGTGCAGTCCATGAGGAGGAGATGCACTGCAGTACTTAATGCAGCTGGTGGCCACACCAGATACTGACTGTTGCTTTTGACCCACCTTTGTTCAGGGACACATTATTCCATTTCTGTTAATCACATGTCTGTGGAACTTGTTCAGTTTATGTCTCAGTTGTTGAATCTTGTTATGTTCACACAAATATTTACACACAAAATAAATGCAGTTGACAGTGAGAGGACATTTCTTTTTTTGTTGAGTTTAAGTACACAATATGAGGTATGAGACAAGAAATATATCAACTCACTATTATTTCCGTGGATAAAGCATGGGGTTGGTACTTGTGTATTTTACTCAATACTGTAACACTACACATATAATACTACAAGTAATACTTGTAAAATACAACTATTACCACAAGTAATATATAGTATATAAGTATTACTACAAGCAATACATTGTATACACATCATCTTTGACTCTGTCTGGTCATGCCAGGAGTCTGCCCTTACCAGTCTGTCTGTCCACGGTAAAGAAGCTCTCTCCGTCCAGCACACTGTACACCACCCTGGCACTGCTCCCGTACGTAGGGTCATCTGCATCCCATGCAGTGACCTTCATCACTGATGTTCCTGCGGGGGAATTGCATGTCAGAACAGCACAATAACACAAGGCTTCAGGACCTCCAGGCGTGCCCTTCACTTAAACAAACTGATAGTGAATCAGAGAGGAAGAGGAAGCATGAGAGAGGGAGAGAGGGCAGGCTGGAGAGCTATTTTAATGCCCTGCGTATTGTTTGTTACTGAAAATAATGTGTCATTTCAGAACACCTCTCCTAAACGACATCTCCTTCGTGACAGAGCGTTATCTGGGATGAAAGAGCACATCAAGATATTTAAGATCACTATCTTCAAAGACAGATGGAAGAATGTTAAAAATCAAACAAACAACTAATGACGATTACAACCATTTATGAACCTGAATAGTTTCTATGACGCCTTTAAAACAAATATTTATTGGGGGACACAGTTGTTTCATTGAAGCATAATTCTTGTCTGTTCTAAGTAAATTGTGTGTAGCCACAAGCCTCTGGCACTGCAAAGCCTATATTTTACATTTAGTCACACATTTTAGCCAAAGCGAAGCCTTAAGCCTATAAAGCTTAATGGGCCACAGTCCTGTGGGGAAAGAAAAACTCAACTAGCCTTTTCGAGGTGTTTCTCTGTGGAGAAACATCTTGTTTGGGGTGACTGGGTTGGTGGCAGCAATGGCCCCTCAAGGACGGAGAGTCAGCCTCCATCCTTGGCCCAGCTATAGGTAATTACTGACAGCTGGTGTTGTCCACAAAAGGTCACAGCTGTAGCATTCCCAGAGCCCTGTCATGCCTTATGCTAATTATGCTAATTAGCAGAATGTGTCAGCGTTCTGTTTGTTTCCTGTCATGAGAGTCGCTCCCGAGGGTGGTGCAGGGAAAAGGATAGTGTATTATATTAAAAGCCACCCAACCATTACCACAGGCGCCTCAGATCAGTATCTGTCTCCACCTTTTTGGTTTCCCCTTAATCTTCACTTGCTAGCAGGGCCTGGAACTTTTCTCCATGGCGGCTTGTGCTAGCTATTAGCATAGCTAGCTAAGGGGAATGTTTTCCATGCAATGGCATGGAACTGAAGCCTAGGAATTCTGCAATGTTCTCGAACTCTTTCCTATTATTGCACCGCTAAATCCTCATCGGTGTAGCCCTTTTGAGTTTAACCTAATTCCAGCTTTAGTGATTCATATTTCACCTCACGTCGGAAAATTCAAAGGCTGTATCTATTGATGCTGATCTTATGGGGTCTTTAAGCATGTACTGTGTTGTATAATACCATCATTATCACTCCTAAAATGCTTAAGTAGACACCCTGCTTATCCTCAAACAAATGGGTTTGTGTCATTGTCTGGCTGAGATCAGTTTGAAACTGTCCGTATCGCCTTAAAAAGAGAAGGTATTAAGCAGATAAAAATGTTGCATTGCTGGAAATGGGGGGTTTGTGCATTTCTGCATACCTGGTTGTGCGCTGGTAAAGCTGGGAAGCTATTCCCATTCATGGGGTTATTTTGTTATCTTAATTTTCCCCAGGTAATAATCAGCGTGAAGCCATTTCTGGGCTGCCTGGGAGTGAGGCAGCTGGAAGAACTATATAAATGCAAATGCTAAGTTATTGTGTTTTTAAAATAGGGAAGTAGGAGTTCTATCTGCAGCAGCTAGTCCTCATTAATGCCTTGACTGGCCTCAGCTTTCACAATCAGAAGCAGCTAAGTCATTAGTTATTGGCTGGGGTGTTTGTCTGTTTTAGGCTACTTTGTGACAGCCTCAAGCGGATTTCAATAAAAGTTTGACTAACCCAATAGGAAAACAGAACAAAATATTACAGTAATGAGAAAAGTATTTAATGAAGAAAGTTATTCATCATCTAAAGATTTGTTTTGCTGTCTCTAAATAAAACTGGATGAGTAAATTGCTTTGATATGAGATAAAAGGTAGTGGAGTAATTATTTGCTTTTTTTTTAACAGTTCAGCGTAATGGCAGATATGCACTTAGTGAACATATTTAAACAAGCATTTTTTCCTGTTTGTTTGTGGGTCCTCCTCCTCTTCAGTTGAGCTTCACGTTGACTGTTCTCAATATAGGTTTGTATAGACCTGCTCTTAGCAAGTCCTGGCCATTAATATTGCATATACTGTGGAACTTCACATCACTGCTCCACAAGAATAATAAAGGAATTCTGAAGGCTATGTCTGCATCCCAACTGGCATCCTTATTCCCTACATAGTGTATTTATGCATTATTTTATTTATTTAACTAGGCTAGTCAGTTAAGAAAAAAATCTTATTTACAATGACGGCCTACCCTGGCCAAACCCGGACAATGCTGGGCCAATTGTGTGCTGCCATACGGGACTCCCAATCATGGCCGGAAGTGATTCAGCCTGGATCATGCTGTTTAATCAGCTTCTTGATATGCCACACCTGTCAGGTGGATAGATTATCTTGGCAAAGGAGAAAAACTCACTAACAGGGATGTAAACAAATTTGTACACAAAATTTGGAGTGAAATAAGCTTTTTGTGCGTAGGGAACATTGGGACCAACATTTTACATGTTGCGTTTATAATTTTGCTCAGAGAAAGATATTTTGTTTAACAAGTTATATATATTTTTTTGTCAAAAAGATAGGGACCTAAAATATTGCCACCACTGTTTTTAATATATTTCAATACCTCACCTTGCGAGGATAACAGAAGTCATGTCACGTTCGTCGTAGTGAAGAGACCAAGGCGCAGCGTGATGTGAATACATACTTCTTTTAATAAAGAAATAACACTGAACAAACTAAACAAAATAACAAACCGAATGTGAACGCTATAATACAACGAGTGCAGACATGCAACTTCACATAGACAATAACCCACAAAACCTAAATGGAAAATGGCAACATACATAGGATCCCCAATCAGAGACAACGTTAAACAGCTGCCTCTGATTGGGAACCAATTCAGGCCACCATAGACCTACAATAACCTAGACAACACAAAACCCGCATACCCACCCACGTCACACCCTAACCTGACCAAAATAATACAGAAAACATATTTAACTCAGGTCAGGGCGTGACAAGTCAGCCTTTTTATAAAAACAAATATGAGATTGTCTGACCATAACTCTATCCTCCGGATTCCTGCTTTCAAGCAAAAACTCAAACAGGAAGTACCAGTAACGGAAATGGTCCAATGAAGCGGATGCTAAGCTAGAGGACTGTTTTGCTAGCACAGACTGGAATAAGGTCCGGGATTCTTCCGATGACATTGAGGAGTACACCACATCAGTCACCAGCTTCATTAATAAGTACATCGACATCATCGTCCCCACAGCGACCTTACGTACATATCCCAACCAGAAGCCATGGATTATAGGCAACAGTCGCACTGAGCTTAAGGCTAGATCTGCCGCTTTCAAGGAGTGGTAAAAAACCAGACGCATATAAGAAATCTTGCTATGACCTCCGACGAGCTAGCAAACAGTCAAAACGTCAATACAGGACTAAGGTCGAATCCTACTATACAGGCTCTGACGGTCACCGGATGTGGCAGGGCTTGCAAACTATTAAGGATTACAAACGGAAACCCAGCCGTGAGCTGCCCAGTGATGCAAACCTACCTAACCAGCAAAATGCTTCCATGCTCGCTTCAAGGAAAGCAACACTAAACCATGCATGAGAGCACCAGCTGTTTCCAGATGACTGTGTGATCTCACTATCAGTAGCCGAAACGAGTAGGACCTAGCGGGGCCAGATGGATCACCAGGACATGCACTCAGAGCATGCGCTGACCAGATAGCAAGTGTCTTCACTGACATTTTCAATCTCTCCCTAACCCAGTCTGTAATACCAACATGTTTCAAGCAGACCACCATAGTTCATATGCCCAAGAACGCCAAGGAAACCTGTTTAAATGACCATCGCCCGGTAGCACTCACATCTGTAGGCATGAAATGCTTTGAAAGGCTGGTCATGCCTCACATCAACACTATCATTCCAGACACCCTAATCCAGGGACATTAAATACTGTAATTATGTTCCGTGCCACCCACCATCCGATCAAGAGAAAAGTCTTGTATACCGCCCCAACAGATCCACAGATGACACAATCGCTATTGCACTCCACACTGCCCTCTCCCACCTGGACAAGAGGAACACCTATGTGAGAATGCTGTTCATTGACTATAGCTCAGAGTTCAACATCATAGTGTCATCACTAAGCTCAGGAACCTGGGACTGAACACCTCCCTCTGCAACTGGATCCTGGACTTCCCGACGGGTCGCCCCCAGGTGGTGAGGGTAGGCAACAACACATCCGCTACGCTAACCCTCAAGACAGGGGGCAACTCAGGGGTGGGTGCTTCATCCCCTCCTAAACTCCAACACCACCATTAAGTTTGCTGACGACACGATAGTGGTTGGCCTGATCACTGACTACGATAAGACAGACTATAGAGAGGAGGTTAGTGACCTGGCGTGTGGTGACAGGACTAAAACCTCTCCCTCAACGTCAGCAAGAGAAAAGAACTGATCGTGGAATAGAGGAAACAGAGGACCGAGCATGACCCCATCCACATCGATGGGGCCTCAAGTTCCTCAGTGTCAACATCACTAAGGAATTATCATGGTCCACACTCACCAACACAGTTGTGAAGAAGGTACGACAACGCCTCTTCCCCCTCAGGAGGCTGAAGAGATTTGGCATGGGCCCTTGGAATCCTAAAAAAGTTCTACAGCTGCACTATTGAGAGTATCTTGACTAGCTGCATAACTGCCTGGTATGGAAACTGCTTGGAATCTGACCGCAAGGTGCTACAGAGTGTAGTGCGTACATCACTTGGGCCGAGGTTCCTCCCATCCAGGACCTCTATACCGGTCGGTGTCAGAGGAAGGCCCTAAAAATCTTCAAAACCTCCAGCCACCCAAGTCATAGACTGTTCTCTCTGCTACCGCAGTGATACAGCTAGTCATGGTGCCAATGCACTCAGTCTGGAACCAACAGGACCTTCAACAGCTTCTACCCCCAAGCCATTAGACTGAAACAGTTAGATAGTTAAATAGTTAACCATATAGTCCCATTTCATGAAGCTTCCAATTAACAGTTCTTGTGCTGACGTTGCTTCAAGGAACTCGGTAGTGAATGTTGCAACCAAGGACAGGCGATTTTTACCCGCTATGCGCTTCAGCATTTGCCGGTCCCGTTCTGTGATCTGATGTGGCCTACCACTACGCGGCTGAGCCGTTGTTGCTCCTAGATGTTTCCACTTCACAATAACAGCACTTACAGTTGACTGGGGCAGCTCTGGCAGGGCAGAAATTTGACGAACTGACGTGTTGAAAAGGTAGCATCCTATGACGATGCGACGTTGAAAGTCACTGAGCTCTTCAGTACAGGCCATTCTACTGCCAATGTTTGTCTATGAAAATTGGCTGAAATAGCCACACCCATTGCTGAAGGGGTGACCACATATTTTTGTAGTGTATCTACCTCAAGTACGTCGTACCCCTGCACATCGATTCTGTACTAGTACCCTGTATATATATAGCCAAGTTGTCATTACTCATTGTGTATTTATACATAGTGTTATTACTTTTCTGTTATTTCTCTATTTTTTTCTCTTTGCAATGTAAGCATTTCACTCTTAGTCTACACCTGTTGTTTATGAAGCATGTGACAAATAACATTTGATTTGATATGGCCAATAAGCATAGCCTACTGGACACAATGCAAAATGTGGTGCTGTCAGTTGTGGTCCTGTTAGTTACAAAATAATACAGTGTTAATAACAAAAATGGTAATATCCTGTATCAGCATTTTAAAACATGAATAGTTGGAAGCCTCAGGTGTTTGGAGCGTCTCTGAGTAATTGCACCCATAGTGATATACTAAGGAAGCGGCAATTGAAGCGTAATAAGCTATTTCTTTCTGACCATGAACATTGTGTGGTGAGCCTCCAGCACCTTTGAGGCTGCTCTTGAGTAGCATCCCTCAAGTGAGTGCTACACGGTGTTAGTGTGGAGTCGCCGCAATCTAGCTAACCATCTACAAAGCCGGAGAAAGTGGAACCTGAAGGGGCAGCGAGGTACGTAGCTTTCTGTCTCTCTGACACCGACTGACTAGCTACCTCCGAGACCATCAATGCTTCCTCCGCTCTCAATACCATCTGAACTGCTTTAGATCCTGCTCCCATCCTGCATGACACTTACAATTGTTTTTGCTTAAATTACATGCTCATGGATTTCAGTTTGCATTGACTGCTATATGAGTGTAATAAAACTTGAACTTGAATATACTGTGGATTACAAATACATGCAGAGGTAAGTACTGTATGTGCACAAATATATATATATATATATATATATATATATAAAGCCCTTTTTACCTCAGCAGTTGTCAACAAGTGCTATACAGACACCCAGTCTGAAACCCCAAATAGCAAGTAATGCAGAAGTAGAAGCACAGTGGCTAGGAAAAACTCCCTAGAAAGGTAGGAACCTAGGAAGAAACCTAGAGAGGAACCAGGCTCTGAGGGGTGGCCAGACCTCTTCTGGCTGAAAAACATTTTAAGGCCAGCTCCTTTGGAATGAACAGAGGGTTTTGGGTCGATAGTTTTCTTGTTTGCCCCTACTGGCAAGATTTATGCATAGGCCTGTTTTAATGGAAGCCACACAGTCTGTTCAAACGGCTTCCCACAGCATTCTACACTCAGAAGATGGGTCAATTACTGTGTGGGGAGCTGTAGAAGAGTGCCATGTGTGAGACACTAGACTGACAGATATTTAAGAGGCAGCCTCGTAAAAGAGATTTGTGCCCATCTCAGGCGCGGCGGCGATGGCTGCGTGGAGGCAGCTAACGCAGCATCCTCCCCCGGTTCGGCCCGCCCTAATCTGCAGGACTGAGTGCTCCCGTATTATGGATCATTTAGTAAAGCCATAAAAGCCTAGGTGTTTTCACATGAAAAGTTATTTATCCACTACTTCCTGGAGTGATTCATTTCTCAGCGGTCCACGTAAAAGGACAGGAAGGGAAAAAAAGATGAGGGGGAAAATTTGCTGTGTCATAAAAGTAAATGGCCTGCTTACTGAACATTTCTATGAGGTCCCCCTGAGGATTTAGCGATAATATTTCCCATCTCCCGTGACAGAAAAATACATTTAGCCTTTATTAGCCCTTACCTTTGTTATTTTATCAGATTGTGTCATTATTTGTTTACCAGACAGTATTGTGGAGCCGCCGGCCTTCAGTTGGCTCCTGCGAACCACAGCTACTGTTCAGTCTAAAAGCAATCGATTTAATGCTAACAGCAGAGAGTAGACACTTGTGCGGCCAGGGAACCAAGGAGGGGGTCTGTTAAGTACACTTTAAGAAGTATTAAACATAGCGAGAACAATGTTGAATAATGCAATGGTCAATATGAACATAATCTCTTTGAAACAATAAACTGTACCGGAATTGGCTTACAGCTATGTGTGTAATGAAATATACACTCTTAGAAAAGTTAAGTAGAATCATATTTAGGGTTATTCAGCTTGTTCCCATAATGCAACCCCTTCTGGTGCTAGATTGAACCCTTTGCAGAGGGTTCTACCTAAAACCCTCTATAAATGGTTTTATCTAGAACTCACTATGAAGGGTTCTTCCTAGTAGCCTCTATAGAGGGATGCCAGGCGACATTAAACACCTCCTAGCGGCCATGTTGGAAGACCACCACATCAATTATTCCGACAACAACAGCTGCATCTACCCCAAGCTGCATTACAACAGTGCCTAAAACTAGTTGATTCATCACCACAGACAATTTCTGTGCGGTATTTGGCTGCTCTAACAAGGCAGGAAAGAACATGGGGGGGGGAATTCAACAGCAAACATGAAACACTAAGGAGATAAGACTCACGAGCTGTCAGAAAAGCGAATAACCCTTTTTGCCCGTCAAGACCTGAGCCCAGACAGCCGTCAGTACAGGGTCTGCTACGATCATTTCATCACTTGTCAGTCTGATCTATTTAGAGTTTAGTGTAGCTGTTAGCTGTTATGCTAACCAGGTGTTGACAACAAGACCAAGTTAGCCAACATTTGCTAGCTACATAGCTTGTAGTCTAGCTATTAGCATGTGTCTCTGTCATAGGCGGCAGGTGAGAAAGTTTTGTGGAAGCAAATGTTTTACCATAAAAATGCACCTTTACAATAAAGCATTGCATGCATATCAGGGACCTACATTTCTCTCAGCAATTTGCAGACTAATGTAAGACTACTATTCTTAATGTGATGAGTAGATTGGAAAGTCAATTTATTAGGCTATTAATTAATAATCACTCTGCATGATTGAGAATGTGGCATAGGCCTATAGACTATATCAGAGAGAGGTTGCTTTTATTTCCCTTTCACAGGAAAAGTATTTCCTTTGATAAACACATCTCATGCAATTCTACTACACTTTATATGACTGGAGACATTAGCTTAATCTTTTTTAATACGATAAATCATGGTGAAGCCTAGGCCTACTCTGCTGACACTGACAAACAGATCAATAAAAATGACCTTTGCAACAATCTAATCTAGGCCTACGAAAAGGGGAGGCACGCATTTTACAATATGGCGTCAATCTAGCCTGGAGGACATTATTGTCCAAAAAACCTCCAGTGGCACTGACTCAATGATCATTTGTTGAGAACTTTATTCCTAAGAGGAGGGAAAATGTATGGACATTACAGCATAGGACAGAGGCCTCAATATGATAGGACAACCTGCTGTGTTGACTATTGGTGGTTCCAGCACAACAAAATATGTAATCTTTATATTAAACTAAAACACCTGAATGAATTAAACACAACCAAACATTCAATAGCCCTGATGGTATAGGTAACCTGAATAAGTGATATTCTAACAGCAGGTGTACTTTTCATTTGTTAATGTACTTTAGGTTCACCAGCTGACTTCTAGTCTGTCGACTGTATTCCCACTGTAAAAGATGAGCACTGCTGCAGCAGCATCATTTTCTACTTCTACTACTGTGTCCTTTTCCAGATATGAAAGGAGACGTCCCTCACTTAGACAAAATGGTTGTCATATGCTGTTCCTTAGTCAATCTGAATGATTATGTTTTGCCATTTGAGTAGTGTCCCCTTAAACCGAATGAAGAGTGTAGCAATAACTGCTGACTAAACAGAAACACAGTTTCCCAGTCATTTATTTATGTACACGTATTAATATATAAAATGTAATTTGGAACAACATGTAAAATACTATTATTTATTATATTGTAAACATATTGTACTTTAATAATCGGCTATTTTGTTGTAAGAGTGAAATTAAAAGTATTTTGTCATCTCGGCTATGCCTAGTCCCATTGAATAAAATGTATTTCTTATAGCCAAACTATTCTTTCTTTCACAATTTAAACATATTTAGCGTAGACAATGTGATTGTTGTGGTAGTATTAGGTCAACCATTTTCATTATCACA
Organism: Salvelinus fontinalis; assembly: GCF_029448725.1. NCBI lineage: Eukaryota > Metazoa > Chordata > Actinopteri > Salmoniformes > Salmonidae > Salvelinus > Salvelinus fontinalis. Next base: position 50,164,496 of record NC_074682.1, read on the forward strand.
GTGACACCTCCAAGTGCCACTCAGACCTTCTGGAAGAACAGTATCTGTCATTGAACTTGGAGGTTGTGTTTATATTTTAAGCTATGGACCCCATCATCTCCTGATTCAAGACATTTCACCACCTAGATTACAAGGGTTGGATTTGCAGTAAAACAATTTCATGCGCCACCTCCCGGATGGCGCAGTGGTCTAGGGCACTGCATCGCAGTGCTAGCTGCGCCACCAGAGTCACTGGGTTCGCGCCCAGGCTCTGTCGCAGCCGGCCGCAACCGGGAGGTCCGTGGGGCGACCCACAATTGGCATAGCGTCGTCCGGGTTAGGGAGGGTTTGGCCGGTAGGGATATTCTTGTCTCAGTATGTAAAATGTAATAAAATGTATGCACTCTACTGTAAGTCGCTCTGGATAAGAGCGTCTGCTAAATGACTAAAATGTAAATGTAAATGTTAGCACACGGCATGTACACAGTTTAGTATAATGATTAGCCTCATATTCATTGTCTATCGATGTAGTTTTAACATTGAGAACATATAGCTGAACAATATGTAAACAACATGTGACATGTAAACATATGACTTAAGCGATTCTCTGCTTCAGCTACACAACAAACTTCTTTTAACTAGGGGGCGCAGTTTTCACTTTTGGCTTATTTCTCAGCCCCCGAAACTAGAATATGCATATAATAGTCAGATTAGGATAGAAAACACTCTGAAGTTTCCAAAACTGTACATTTTTTGTCTGTGAGTTAAACAGAACTGATATTGCAGGCGAAAACCTGAGAAAAATCCAACCAAGAAGTGGCCCTGTTTTTGAGACCTCTCTGTTCCAATGCATTCCTACTGCCCATATAAAGTGATATCAATAAGACCTCTTTTTCCATGTCTTCCCTAAGGTGTCAACAGCCTTTAGACATAGTTTCAGGCTTTTATTTTGAAGAATGAGCGTGAAAGGACACATTGCGTAAGTGGATAGGTGGGGGCTCTCCGAGTGATTTTTGCGCAAAAGTGAAAGGCAGCCATTGTTTCTCTCGGTCCTAGTGAAAAGCCCACTTTCCCAGTTGATTTATTATCAAATAGATATTTGAAAAACACCCTGATGTTGGATCAAAAACAACGTTTGACATGTTTATGTGGACATTATGGATATAATTTGGAATTTTTTCCGGCGTTGTCGCAAACGCTTTTTCCGGTTGATTCCTCGGCATGACGCAGCAAACAAACGGAGGTATTTGGATATAAAAAATATATTTATGGAACAAAAGGAACATTTGCTGTCTAACTGGGAGTCTCGTGAGTGAAACCATCCGAAGATCATCAAAGGTAAACGATTAATTTGATTGCTTTTCTGATTTTTGTGACCAAGTTACCTGATGCTAGCTGTTCTTATTGTTTTGTCGAGCGATCGATACATTTACACAAATGTAAGTATTGCTTGCGCTGTAAAGCATAATTTAAAAATCTGAGACGACAGATGGATTAACAAAAGGCTAAGCTGTGTTTTGCAATATTGCAGTTGTGATTTCATGAAATTATATTTTATTATATACCGTTCGCGCTAGGCTACGCTATGCTAGTCAGGGTTTTTGATGACAAATATCCCAGATCCGGGATGGGGAGTCCAGAAAGAAAGGGGTGCATTGCAAATGCCCATAAGGTTAATGCCATTATACTGTAGGCCAGTTGTTTCCAACTCCGGTCCTTGAGTACCCCCAAATAGGGTTGCAAAATTCCAGGAACCTTCAATAAATTCCCTGGTATTCCCAAAATCCCAGTTGGCGGTTTACCTGAATCAGGAGGGCAATAAGCAGGAAATCCGGAATCCTCCAACCAGGATTTCAGGAAAACCACTTTTTTAAAATATATTGTAGCTGATTCAACTTGTCAACGAATCATCTGGCCCTTCAAGTGGCTACAACCAAAATGTCTGCTGTTGGGGGTACTGGAGGACTACTGTAAGGACTACTGCACTACTGTAGGGCTATGGTGCTTTGGCGTTGCATGCCATTATAGTCAGCTGCAAAATGGGTTCACATGGCTGATATTCTGAGATAGCGTGGCAATCAAATAAAACAAACTGGAGAACTTAAAACTAATGTAATGCTAATTTGCGAATACAACATAGAAAAACACAGACAAATTAGAGACAGATACCCTTCCCCTCTTTATTGCAGGATTGTGATCTGTGATTAATCAACATTGACACTAGTTCATCTTGAATAATATGTTTAAGTTAACAATTAAAACAACTTTAAACACTTCACTTCAAAGAATCAACATTTTATTTCATCAAATTTCAAAGTGTAGAAGTAAGCTAACTCATATGTAAAGGTTAGATATCTTAGTAACAAATAGGTTATTATTACTAAAGCATAATTTCAGATGAACAAAAAAAAGAAGACAATACCAGAGGTGGCCAACCTTGCTCAACTGATCGCTGTTCTACTTGTTGAACAGACTTCTGTTCCAGCCCAGAAATAGCACAATTGATGATCAACTAATTAGGTTTGATTATTTGAATCACGTGTGTTATTGCAGGGCTAGACCTGCAGGGTTGGCCTGCTCAAGTTGTAATAGGTTTATACGTACATTGTGTGTGACTATTAAACTGTATTTTTGTTTACAACAATGCTAACATAGGTACACATAACCCATGTTATACAACAGTGGTCACCAACCAGACGATCGCGATCGACTGGTCGATCTCCAAGCCATTCCTAGTCGATCTCCAAACATTTCTGCAAAAGACGCAACGATAAAGCCTTGAGTTCCTATTTGTTTTATTTTTGTTTCACGCTGTTGGCGGTAAAGACACCTGATTCAGCAGCCCAAATGTCGGGAAGGCAGTGTTCCCATTTTTAGCCTTTTCATGTGTCTGAAGGTAGAACTACCCAGCAGGCCCAGAGAGCAAATCATGTGCACCTATAGGCCTACCGCTGGCCAATCAGATAGTTCAGATCACCGTGTCGGCAGTTTCTCACGCCATAGACATTAAAAAAAGAAGCCTCGAACGCACAGCAAAGTTGATAATGTGAGATTTCAAAACTTTTAAAACCATGACTAGAGAGACTCAACGAATACAGCAGAGCTGCTGTTTTTATGATTAAGTTCATGTTTAAGTTGTTATTCAGCAATGTCAACACTTTGGTGAACAGTTTTATAAGCCATAAAATGCGCATTTCGATAAGCTTGAGTTATTTGCAGCTTGTCTTTTTTAATATCGAGGATTTATTACACTTTCTATGGTCATAGGAGTAACAACATGAATTGGTGCATGAGGCAGAAATAATGCATTGTCACTTACGTTTGGGCATCAGATGGAAGACTGTGTCCCCTTTTTGGAGGGAGGGAGAGAGGAGGTACGGTGAATCAGGTGAGAGGCAGCCTCACCGCTGCTCCTTCCCTCCCCTCAGACTGACCATCAGATGCAGGCCATCAGTCCAGTAAAAAAATAAGCAAATGATTATGCTCACTCAGCTGTGCCTCACAAGTAATAAAACACATGGTCTAATACCAGTGTGATAATGTAGCTAAAATGTTTATATATAATTTCAAATTGGTCTGAGAAGAACACATTGGCAGGGCAATTCAAGCTTTGCCAATATGCATTGATAATGTATCGGGCCTATAGTCTACTGCGCAAACCTCATTGCTACAGACCTGTTTTTAATTGGTTAATGTTGCTTAGGCTTATATGTTTTAAGCCATGCTTTTAAAAAATCTGAGGGATAGATCTCAGCTTGCATTTTGAATCAGAAAGTGATCTTGACTCAGAAAAGGTTGGTGACCACTGGTATACAAGGATGTACCCTTATTTTCTTGGAACATTCATTGGGACCATTTCATCTGCAGACAGGGTTTCACAGCTCTCTGTATCTGATGACAGAAAACATCACAAAGAAACAGGCTTCATTACACTCAAATTAGACAGCACTGAATATCATGTTGCTATATCTCTGTTTTCACAGTTTGTCTCGCAAGGAACTACAACTGGAGAGTATTTTCATAATGTCCTCCCACAAAGGTTTCTGCCATATCCAGCGTAGCCTACTCTCTTCTTTCTCTGACAGCTGGGGCTGCTAGTTAATCCATTCACCCTCTTCCATTGCTTTTAGCTAGCTTTTCGAGTTTGTGTTTTTAATTTTAAATGATAAATACATCAAGATAGCTAACTAGCAAATATAAAGTTAACTAGCTGGTGATATGTAATTTACTTAGCTACCTGTATCTATACAGTATGTAAAGTTAGCTAGCTCACCAGCTAACATTGTTAGCAGCTTATTTGAGTTAGCCTGCACACAAAGTTTCGGTAGTAATAATAATATTTTATTGTTTAAAAATGTCATTAATATATTTACTTACTTGAATAGGTTCTCTCACTGCCTCTGATTTCTAGGTCCTTAGAAAAATAAAATAATGGTCAATCTTCCCGATGTTTTCAGTGGTAGCAAAACGTAGCCAGCCATGTGGTTGATTAGGACTTCCACCAGACTCTGATCTTCCAACATGCCACCTGGTGTGGTTGCTAGGTGATTTGTGACGCAACTGCTACCCCTCTATAAATGGTTCTACCAAGAACCCGTTTATCATCGAAAGGTTCTTCCTAGAACCCTCTATGAATGATTCTATAAAGAACCCTTTATCTTATGTCATCTTTAAAATTAAGCTCTTTATGACAATATGTTACATATATCATAAGGCCTTTTGTTGAAGGCTTAGTTAAATCGTAACACAGTGGTCTGAAACCAAGGCCACATCAGACCTGCAAATCACATTATGCTGGCTTGCGAAGTGGAATCCAGCCAAAGTGAGGATATCGAATAATTTGAACTTTTAATCACCCACAACCCACATTCAGAATGACTGCAAAAGTAGCGAATATTAATAGATATTGAGACTAAATAAATCATCTAAACTGGAACAACCATCTCAGTAACGGGTCCTATTTATACAACTACTAACATATTTGTTTAGAAACGTTTATGTTATTTCTCTTTGTGTAGCATATGATTAATCAACCAATCAATGCACATGCATGAACACAGATATTGCAACAAAAAATTCTGTAAATAAACCTGCAATAAAGGATGCTGGGAAATACATTAATGATGGGTGTGATTGAGTGTTTTTCTATTTATGTATTTATTTTCATCAGAGCGTCATGCTGAAACCAACGATTCTTTCTCAGATGAGCCATGCATACACATCAATACACTAAAAGTAAAAGAGTCATAAAAAAACGAAACATTCTTCAGTAAAAAGGTCCTCTACCAGTATTTTGAATTGTCCTTGAGGCACCTGATTTAGATCTTATCTGTCAGAAAGATATCAGTTCGTCTCTGTTGATGGTTTGTCCTCTGACAAATCAATTTTAAGTTTTAGTGTTCCTCAAAGTTCTGTTTTAGGACCACTATTGTTTTCACTATATATTCTACCTCTTGGTGTTGACATTGTGTTTCCAAATGACAACTTTCATTGCTGTACATGTCGATGAAACATGGTGAAGCCCCAAAATTGCCTACTCTGTGTATGCTACAGTCACAAGACACAGGCCTCCTTATTGTCCCTAGAATTTCTAAGCAAACAGCTGGAGGCAGGGCTTTCTCCTATAGACCTCCATTTTAATGGAATGGTCTGCCTATCCATGCGAGAGACGCAGACTCGGTCTCGACCTTTAAGTCTTTACTTAAGACTCATCTCTTCAGTAGGTCCTATGATTGAGTGTAGTCTGGCCTAGGGGAGCGAAAGTAAACGGTAAGGCACTGGAGTGACGAACCGCACTTGCTGTCTCTGGCTGACCAGCTCCCCTCTCGCCACTGGGATTTTTTGCCCTGACCCTATTACGGGGGCTGAGTCACTGGCTTACTTGTGCTCTTCCATGCCATCCCTAGGAGGGGTGCGTCACTTGAGTGAGTTGAGTCACTGATGTGATCTTCCTGTCCGGTTTGCACCCTTTCGGGCTCATGCGGTGGAGATCTTCATGGGCTATACTCAGCCTTGTCTCAGGGTAGTAAGTTGGTGGTCTGTTGATATCCCTCTAGTGGTGTGGGGGCTGTACTTTGGCAAAGTGGGTGGTGTTATATCCTGCCTGGTTGGCCCTGTCCGGGAGTATCGCCGGACAAGGCCACAGTGTCCCCTACCCTCGCTGTCTCAGCCTCCAGTATCTATGCTGCAATTGTCTATGTGCTGGGGGGCTAGGGTCAGTCTGTCCTATCTGGGGAAATTCTCCTGTCTTATCTGGGGAAATTCTCCTGTCTCATCTGGTGTCCTGTGTGAACTTAAGCATGCTCCCTCTAATTCTCCTCTCTCTCTCTAACTCTCTCTCTGAGGACCTGAACACTAGGAAAATGCCTCGGGACTACCTCGCCTGATGACTCCTGGCTGTCCCCAGTCCACCTGGTCGTTCTGCTGATCCAGTTTATGCTATGGCTATGGAACCCTGACCTGTTCACTAGGTGTGCTACATTGTCATGCTGCTGCTCCAGTTTCAACTGTTCCGCCTGCGGCTATGGAACCCTGACCTGTTCACCGGACGTGCTACCTTGTCCCGGACCTGCTGTTTTCGACCCCCCACCTCTCTCTCAAGGAAGCATCATGCAAAATATATTGGCACACTCCACTTACCAAGACCATTACCAAATAAGGTGTGCTGTCACCTGCTTTTATAGTAAGCCTTGAGATGGTACCACCCAGTATACGCATTTCATACTGAACCGAAGCAAATCTACATAACTTTTACAACGAACAGTCAAAATGAACAAGAGAATCGACTTGTTTCATTATAACTATGCCTAAAACATCTGGTTTTCAATATTCTCTCTGGCTCTCTCTCATGAAAAGCCAAGTGACATTTACTCCTGAGGTGCTGACCTGTTGCACCCTCTACTGTGATTATTATTTGACACTGCTGGTCATCTATGACCATCTTGAAGAACGATCTGTCCTTTATGGCCATCTACTCTTATAATGTCCACCCGGCACAGCCAGAAGAGCACTGGCCACTCCTCAGAGATTGGTTCCTCTCTAGGTTTCTTCCTAGGTTCCTACCTTTCTAGGGAGTTTTTCCGAGCCAACATGCTTCTACATCTACATTGCTTGCTGTTTGGGGTTTTAGGCTGGGTTTCTGTATAGCACTTTGTGACATCTGGTGATGTAAAAAAAGGCTTTATAAATACATTTGATTTGATTTGACCAATTCATCCAATTTTAGGGAGCTTTAGAGATTATTACAAAAGTAAGCTGGAAAAAAAAAAACTAAAAGCAGATTTTCCTAACTCAGTGGAGATAGAAGGGATCTCCAGAGTTAGCCATCCCTGAGACCAGGTCTGGTATCTGGTGTGTCTATAAATTAACAATGAAGTAAGGTACAGCGAAGTTGATGCAGGAGGGCTTTGTATTTTTTTACAATATTCAGAGTAAAAATTATACAATCACACTCAACTGCAGTATAGTTATTAACCCTAACATTGGGGTTCTTTAAGAGTGACTGAGTGTTAATTTAACTCCTGAATGAACATTATAAATCACTGAAAACCACTAGGTAACACAGGTCAATTTGCTGTGTACCATGCAATACATACACTGCTGGGTTACTCAGACTCTCTTCTATGCTCCTGCTCTCTGCCCAAAAAAAACACAGAAAATACTCATTTGAAATACAGAAATCATGGCAAAGATATCAACTATGTCAGTACTGTATGTAAAATGATTAAGTGATTACCAGATACACAAATATTCCCATAATATACACTATATATACAAAAGTATGTGTACACCCCTTCAAATTAGTGGACTCGGCTATTTCAGCCACACCCGTTGCTGACAGGTATATAAAATCAAGCACACATCCATGCAATCTCCATAGACAAACATTGGTAGTAGAATGGCCTTACTGAAGAGCTCAGTGACTTTCAACATGGTACCGTCATAGGATGCCACCTTTTCAACAACTGTTCTTTGGGAGCTTCATGAAATGGGTTTCCATGGCCGAGCAGCCGCACACAAGCCTAAGATCACCATGCACAATGCAAAGCTGGAGTGGTGTAAAGCTCTCTGCCATTAAACTCTGGAGCAGTGAAAACGTGTTCTCTGGAGTGATGAATCACGTTTCACCATCTGGCAGTCCGACGGGCGAATCTGGGTTTGGCGGATGCCAGAAGAACGCTACATGCCCGAATGCATAGTGCCAACTGTAACGTTTTGTGGAGGAGGAATAATGGTCTGTGACTGTTTTTCATGGTTTGGGATAGGCCCCTCAGTTCCAGTATAGGGAATTCGTAACGCTAAAGCATACAAAAACATTCTAGACAATTCTATGCTTCCAACTTTGTGCAACAGCTTGGGGGCCTTTCCTGTTTCAGCATGACAATAACCCCGTGCACTAAGCGAGGTCCATACAGAAATGGTTTGTCAAGATCGGTGTGGAAGAACTTGACTGGCCTGCACAGAGCCCTGACCTCAACCCCATTGAACACCTTTGGGGTGAATTGGAACGCCGACTGCGAGCCAGGCCTAATCGGCTAACATCAGTGCCCGAAATCACTAATGCTCTTGTGGCTGAATGGAAGCAAGTCTCCGCAGCAATGTTCCAACATCTAATGGAAAGCCTTCCCAGAAGAGTGGAGACTGTTATAGCAGCAAAGGGGTGGACCAACTCCATATTAATGCCCATGATTCTGGAATGTTCAACGAGCAGGTGTCCACATACTTTTGGTTATGTCGTGTAGGTACAGCTTAAAACATCTCACACCTATTTTTTTAAATTAGATTACTCAAACTGCTGTCATGACGTTTCCCTGTTGGGGGAGGTTTATGACCCCCCATTAATACATTTCCCCCTTTTTCTCTCCACTCTACAGAATGGACTCTTGGAAAGCCCTTTGTTTACATAGAGAGTGTATTGGAACATCAAAAGGTTGGGGAAAAGAACAATCTTTATGTAATCCAACCAGTTGGAAGTGTCCGTTGGTACTTAAAGAATATGATGTCAGATCAGTTGTTGTCTGGTATATTATTACTGATGATAGGACAACAAACTGTATATTGGAAAGTCTACACATTCTAGTTATCAGATTCATATGGAACTGTTGTGTAATTGAAATATTGAAATATGAAACTATTTGTGAAAATATGAAATGTACATTTAATTTAAAATTAGAGAATTGTTTTCATAAGTGAAATATGCTCAATCAGTGGCAAAGCTCACGTGAATAGGCATTGGTTGGAAATGATGAACCAACCCCTTTTCTACATTTCTATAAGAGCCCCCGTGACCCAATTCATGGCGAACTAAGCCAACCTCAGCATGAGCTCTGGTTGCGAATGGGTGAACGACAACAACCTAACGAAATTAACATTGTGTTCCCGATGACATGAGGACTGATGTCCATACGTTTAGAAGGGCGAATTTAAACGTGGAGGTTTAAATTATTTAGGTATTTAGTAAATAAATAATTACACCAAATTTTGTATTGCTGATTCAACTTGTTAGCCAGGGTTCGTGAAGATAACCAAGAATTTTACGACATTCAGATGAGACTGAATAAGGTGACGATTAATAATTGACTGCTATTGATATAAAAGATTACCAGGTCTTTAATAGTTTATTTGGAAGACAACAGATCTATAAACATTCTTCCGTGGTGCCCCGACTTCCTAGTTAATTACATTTACATGATTCGTTTAATCAGGTACTATTAATTAGAGAAATGATTTTATAAAATAGCATGTCATATCACTTAAACACTGAGGTAAACACCAATACTCAGGCACAGTTTAAAAGACAGAAAAAAATACAATAAAAAGCTTTTTCGGATTCAGATATGTTCCTTCCTGCCTTCCAAAGAAACATTCTTGCCTTCCAAAGAATCAAAGAACCCATTCTTCCAAAAGACGGTTCTTAGGATTTTATTTTTGATTTTATTTATTTTTAGTTCACCTTTATTTAACCAGGTAGGCTAGTTGAGAACAAGTTCTCATTTGCAACTGCGACCTGGCCAAGATAAAGCATAGCAATTCGACACATACAACAACACAGAGTTACACATGGAATAAAGAAACATACAGTCAGCAATACAGTAGAACAAAAGAAAACAAAAAGTCTATATACAGTGAGTGCAAATTAGGTAAGTTAAGGCAATAAATAGGCCATGGTGGCGAAGTAATTACAATATAGCAATTAAACACTGGAATGGTAGATGTGCAGAGGATGAATGTGCAAGTAGAGATACTAGGGTGCAACGGAGCAAGATAAATAAATAAATATAGTATGTGGACGAGGTAGCTAGATACAGTAGATGGGCTGTTTACAGATGGGCTATGTACAGGTGCAGTGATCTGTGAGCTGCTCTGACAGCTGGTGCTTAAAGCTAGTGAGGGAGATATGAGTCTACAGCTTCAGAGATTTTTGCAGTTCGTTCCAGTCATTGGCGGCAGAGAACTGGAAGGAAAGGTGACCAAAGGAGGAATTGGCTTTGGGGGTTACCAGTGAGATATACCTGCTGGAGCACGTGCTGGATGGCAGAGCAGGCATATCCACTTTCAAAGGACATTTTTCATGCCTTGAGTGACATGATCTAGACATTTTAGTCGTGCATTCTTTTGGACATACAACATTGCTCTCATGTAAGGATATTAAACTAAAGCACCAATACCCTTTTTCATCCTATGCAATCTGGTTTAAGAGCTGGTCATGGGTGCACCTGAGCCACACTCAAGGTCCTAAACGACATCATAACCACCATCGATAAGAGACTTGTAGATGACCTATAGCCAGTGGGTTTGGCGACGATTATGAAGCGAGGGCCAACCAACGAGAGCGTACAGGTCGCAATGGTGGGTAGTGTATGGGGCTTTGGTGACAAAACGGATGGCACTGTGATAGACTGCATCCAATTTGTTGAGTAGAGTGTTGGAGGCTATTTTATAGATGACATCACCGAAGTCGAGGATCGGTAGGATGGTCAGTTTTACGAGGGTATGTTTGGCAGCATGAGTGAAGGATGCTTTGTTGCGATATAGGAAGCCAATTCTAGATTTAATTTTGGATTGGAGATGCTTAATGTGAGTCTGGAAGTAGAGTTTACAGTCTAACCAGACACCCAGGTATTTGTAGTTGTCCACATATTCTAAGTCAGAGCCGTCCAGAGTAGTGATGCTGGACGGGCGAGCAGGTGCGGGCACTGATCGATTGAATAGCATGCATTTCGTTTTACTTGCATTTAAGAGCAGTTGGAGGCCACGGAAGGAGAGTTGTATGGCATTGAAGCTCGTCTGGAGGTTAGTTAACACAGTGTCCAAAGAGGGGCCAGAAGTATACAGAATGGTGTCGTTTGCGTAGAGGTGGATCAGAGAATCACCAGCAGCAAGAGCAACATCATTGATGTATACAGAGAAGAGAGTCGGCCCGAGAATTTAACCCTGTGGCACACCCATAGAGACTGCCAGAGGTCCGGACAACAGACCCTCCGATTTGACACACTGAACTCTATCAGAGAAGTAGTTGGTAAACCAGGCGAGGCAATAATTTGAGAAACCAAGGCTGTCGAGTCTGCCAATAAGAATGTGGTGATTGACAGAGTCAAAAGCCTTGTCCAGGTCGATGAATACGGCTGCACAGTAATGTCTCTTATCGATGGTGGTTATGATGTCGTTTAGGACCTTGAGTGTGGCTGAGGTGCACCCATGACCAGCTCTTAAACCAGATTGCATAGGATGAAAAAGGGTCTTGGTGCTTTAGTTTAATATCCTTACGAGAGCAATGTTGTATGTCCAAAAGAATGCACGACTAAAATGTCTAGGTCATGTCACTCAAGGCATGAAAAATGTCCCTTGAAAGTGGATATGCCTGCTCTGCCATCCAGCGCTCCCAGGTGACACATCAGACTTTCCCACTTCCATGTCAATTCATGCTCGGCGACTTCAGACACGTCAAAATCAATGAGTTACGACGTAGGGGTTGAGTCTGTAACACTGGATGTTCCTAGGCAAACAAATAGACTTGGACGTGGGCCATATTGATCGAAGCATGCGGTCGGCCCATCCCATTCCTCTTCACTGTGATCTCTCTCATTTCACGTCTCACCTGCACTTAGCCTGGATAGGCTGTCGCTGTCATGACAGTAACCTCCGCAATCTACAGCTCTCCACAGCATAGAAAGGTTATATTGGCCATATGCTTACTTTAGTCTCTACAATGGGATCTGTGCTCTACCCTAAGCCCTGTGCCCTGCCAATCAACACAGGTAGCATCAGGTAGGGCTGTGAAGGCTGTGAAATGAATCTCATGTCCTAGCTTCTCTTTCCTGGCCAGGGTCCCCTTTGAAGGGAACCACATCAATCACAGGATTAAACCAGCGAAAACGTTCACACAATGTTCACCCACTGATGCTCCAGTCTGAGACTGTGTTGACCATTAATATAATAAATAATATAATAATAATAATAGTAATAAATGCCATTTAGCAGACGCTTTTTCCCCCAAAGCAATTTACAGTCATGCACGCATACATTTTTTTGTATGGGTCGACTTGGGAATTGACCTGGGGGTCGACCTGGGAACCTACGCCATTCTCTTCCAACTGAGCTACAAAGGACCACTTTGGGGTGAGTGTGAATCGTGTGCAAATACAGTGCATTCCAAAAGTATTCAGACCACTCGACTTTTTCCACATTTTGTTACATTACAGCCATATTCCAAAATGCATTAAATTGTTTTTATCCCCTCATCAATCTACACACAATAGCCCATATTGACAAAGCAAAAACAGGTTTTTAGATTTTTTATAGCAAATTTATTAAAAAGAAAAAACAGAAATACCTAATTTACATAAGTATTCAGACCCTTTGCTATGGCACTCAAAATTCAGGTGCATGCTGTTTCAATTGATCATCCTTGAGATGTTTCTACATCTTAATTGGAGTCCACCTGTGATAAATTCAATTGATTTGACATGATTTGGAAAGGCACACACACAAGGTCAGAGAGTTTACAGCGCATGTCAGAGCAAAAACCAAGCCATGAGGATGAAGGAATAGTCCGTAGAGATCCGAGACAGAATTGTGTCGGGACAGATCTAGGGAAGGGTACCAGGGTACCGAGCTGGCCGCCCGGCCAAACTGAGCAATGGGGGAGAAGGGCCTTGGTCAGGGAGATGACCAAGAAACCGATGGTCACTCTGACAGAGCTCCGGAGTTCCTCTGGAGATTGGAGAACCTTCCCGAAGGACAACCATCTCTGCAGCACTCCACCAATCAGGCCTTTATGAAAGAATGGCCAGATGGCACCCTGACTGGTTGCATCACGGCCTGGTATGGCAACTGCTCGGCCTTCTACCTCAAGGCACTACAGAGGGTAGTGCGTACGGCCCAGTATATCACTGGGGCCAAGCTTCCTGTCAACCAGGACCACTATACCAGTTGGTGTCAGAGGAAGGCCCTAAAAATTGTAAAAGACTCCAGCCACCCTAGTCATAGACTGTTCTTTCTGCTACCACACGGCAAGCGATACCGGACCGCCAAGTCTAGGTCCAAAAGGCTTCTTAACAGCTTAACAGCTGTTGTATTCGGCGCATGTGACAAACACAATTTCATTTCATTTCATTTGGAAGCGACTCCTCAGTAAAAGGCACAAGACAGCCCGAAAGGCACCTAAAGGACTCTCAGACCATGAGAAACAAGATTCTCTGGCCTGATGAAACCAAGATGGAACTCTTTGGCCTGAATGCCAAGCGTCACGTCTGGAGGAAACCTGGCACCATCTCTACGGTGAAGCATGGTGGTGGCAGCATCATGCTTTGGGGATGTTTTTCTGTGACAGGAACTGGGAAAAAGGATTGATGGAAAGATGAACGGAGCAAAGTACAGAGAGCTCATTGATGAAAACCTGCTCCAGAGAGCTCAGGACCTGAGACTGGGGCAACGATTCACCTTCCAACAGGAAAATGAACCTAAGCACTCAGCCAAGATGACACAGGAGTGGCTTCTGGACCAGTCTCTGAATGTCCTTGAGTGGCCCAGCCAGAGCCCGGACTTGAACCTGATCGAACATCTCTTGAGAGACCTGAAAATAGCTGTGCAGCGATGCTTCTCATCCAACCTGACAGAGCTTAAGAGGATCTGCAGAGAAAAATAGGAGGAACTTCCCAAATACAGGTGTAGACTTGAGGCTGTAATCGCTGCCAAAGGTGCTTCAAGAAAATACTAAGTAAAAGGTCTGAAAACGTATGTAAATGTGATATCAGTTTATATTTAATGCATTTGCAAAAATGTTTAAAAAAATGTTTTTGCTTTGTCATTATGGGGTATTGTGTGTAGATTGAGGAGGGAAAAAACAATTTCATACATTTTAGAAAAAGGCTGTAACGTAACAACATTTGGAAAAAAAATCAAGGATTCTGAATAATTTCCGAATGCACTGTGTCTTAAAAGCATACCCACAAATGACAACAATTTGAGCAATTTTCTTATTGTTTCTATACCAGACATAGGTTCAAATACTATTTTAAATATATATATATTTTTTTATCTGTGCGTTATTGAGCTTGCCTGACTTCATGGACAGATACAATAGTCCAGCAACTGCAAGCGCATACACTCTTATGATAATACATTTAGCAGTTGGAGATATGCTTCCTTGCTTTTTATACCAGACATGGGTTCATCAGATGTCCAAAAAATTGTGCAAAACGGGTTGATGCAGATAGTTAAGTATTTAAGCAAATAGTCAGCCGGACTAACTATTTAGAAGTCTTATGGCTGGAGGGTAGAAGCTGTTCAAGGTGCATCGGTACCGCTAGCCTTCTTCTGACACCGCCTGGTATAGAGGTTCTGGGTGGCAGGGAGCTAGGCCCCAGTGATATACTGGGCCGTACCCACTACCCTCTGTAGCGCCTTAATTATGGTGTTGGAGTCGTGCGCGGCCACGCAGTCGTCTGTGAACAATGAGTACTGGAGGGGACTAAGTTGACTGTCAGCATGGCGGATGTGTTGTTGCCTCCACTCACCACCTGGGGGCAGACTGTCAGAAAGTCCAGGATTCTCACATGGGTGTTCCTCATGTCCAGATGGGAGAAGGCGGTGTGGAGTGCAATAGAGATTGCGTCATCTGTTGATCTGTTGGGGCAGTATGCAAATAGGAGTGGGTCCAAAGTGTCTGGGATGATGGTGTTAATGTGAGCAATGACCAGCCTTTCAAAGCGTTTCTTGGCTACATATCTGAGTGCTACCTTGGTGTTCTTGGGCACTATGGTGGTCTGCTTGAAACATGTAGGTATTACAGGCTGGGTCAGAGAGAGGTTGGAAATCTCAGTAAAGACACTTTCCAGGTGGTCAGCGCATGTGTCCTTCTAATCTGCGGCCTTGTGAATGTTAACCTGTTTTAAGGTCTTACAGACATCGACGGATCCCTAAGGGGCCCGTGGCTGCGGAGTTTTTTTACAAAAACGTATGTAGAGTCCAAATGGTTTGAGCAACAAACTATTAAAAGCTATCTATGATGACGATCAAAAGCTACACAAAAGTCGTTAGAAAGTAAGGGGATCTTCTACATAGAAGATCATTTTGAATCCCAGGACATCGCACTGTAATAAGCTTGCATTGTTGCTGTCACAAACTCCACATAGTTCTCACTGACTAGTTGGATACTTATTTCCCAGAGAGCAAACAATGTCTGTACTTACAGCATTAATATAAATTCATTTTTATCAGGTTTTTGCTTTGGCGGACCTTATTTTTTTTTATTAACATTTGTCAATAAAACTCATGTCATAAATGCAACTGTTTATGTCAAATGTATTTCTATTCTACTTGGTTGTCCTGAAAGGAAAATGGTAAAACACTTAATTGTGAGGCTAAATATAAGGGATGGACATCCAGATAAATGAAAGTCATAAATTAAAAGCTGTTTTTTTTGCTGGGGTCTCTGGAATTATAGGGTTAACTAAACACACCTCCCCCCTTGAGCTTACCCGATGCGGCCGTTCGATCCTTCTGATGCATATAAAAGCCAGCAAGATGTATATTATCCATGTCCTTGTTCAGCCACGACTCAGAGAAACATAGGATATTACAATTCTTCAGGTCCCGTTAATAGGATAGTCTCGATTTGGCACTTGCCCAGTTTGTTATCCGGCACTTCATGCAGGCTAGGGCAAATGCTCAAATAATTTGTAAGATTTCAAACAGCATTTGAACCAAGGTCTGTTCTAATTGAAGGCCCTGCCCTACAAGTAAGGTTGTTACCATGCAGAATGGAAGGTAACCTTTCTTGACTTTTTCTGTTAGGTCAAGGAGTGTGACCTTTTGGGGATTATGGGATAATGGATGAACACTAATGATCATTGTCCAATGAGGTTTGTATTTTATACTTTTGATCCACATGGATATAGAACTTGTATTGTCTATCTACGTTGAGGCTCTCTGGTGGCGTTAACAAAGACAGCCCAATTCTGATATTTTTTTCCCAATTATGGCAAAGAAGCTGATCTGATTAGTGGGAAAATATTGAAATTAGGCAGCATGTATAAATGCAGCCTATGTTGCATGTCTGAGGGTGACATTTTAAAGTCTCAGTGCCGCCAAAATTCATTTTTTTCTGTGTTGGATAGCATATTGTACAACAGCTGATGGAATCAACACTGTAAAAGTGTGAAGCCATTTGATCAGTGTTATTTCCTGATTGTTGCTGGTTGAAAATACAATCTACAAGGGACCTTCTAATCAGCGGGTTTGCATGGGTGGGAGTTTCAGCTTTCCATGGTGACATCACCATGTGGTAGATTGGTTAATAGACCAATAACAAAGAGAGTACCAAACCTTTCTGCCAATAACAGCTCATTTCCTGTTTTCCCCACCCCACTCAGACAGTCCTGGCAAAATTCTCGTTTGATAAATATTTTTTTGATAGAAAACAATTTATTATATTAAGGTACTTCATTGTTACCAAGAAATTATTTGATATTGATATAAAAATAGCTGCATTGGGCCTTTAAACACACAAACTGCAATTTTGTCCAGAAAAATTATGCATCATTGTTTGTACCTGACAAACAAAATGTAAGAAATACAATTCCCAAAAGTTCTGTGGATCATTTAGAAAATGTACAGAACAAGTGTGACATCACTTTTTCATGTAGCGCAAGTTTTTGAAAATCTAGGCATGGTGTATAAACTAAAGCTAAATATTTAAACCCCTACTTTGGCTGCCATGGTCTGAAAGAGCGAGGAGATGGATCCCATTCAAATATTAATGGCTTCTCTTTCTATAGAGCTAACAAAAGGCAGAGTTTGATCCAATTCAAGCCCTTCTCAATATGTTATTTTCAAATTGTCAGCAAAAAAACTAAAAGACTGGTATTTGTTAAAAAGTTGAAAAATCCATGTCGCAAACACATATCTCCAGCAAGTAAATTGTGTGGTGTACTGCAAAGCCATAGGCGACACAAAGTGCCATTATTATTTTTCAAGTGCCGTTTTTTTTCCAGAACTGTTTTCACACTGGTCGAGTCACTGCTGTATACGATCTTGCTCCATAAACATGTACACACAGAGATATACACACTGCCCTGCACACACCAGTACAGTATATGCACATCAAATATAATAAATGATCTTTTTCAGCAAAGTGGGTTTTTCCATCTTGAGCATACCACTTGGAAAGATAAATCATACTCCTCTCAGTCGCATAAGCAATGCCTAGCAGCCACGCTGTGAGCACTTATCTACCTCCGCACGCACCCTCATGCTTGAACCACCTCCTCAACACCGAGCTAGTAGACCTATGGTAGTTTGTTTACCATTACCAACTTCTGTGTGGACTGTGTGAATAAAATCTCCGCTTTCAGAAATGTCCATCTTGACATATAATGACTGTTTTTGTCAGAGCTAAATTAGAGCTATGCGTAAAGTAACTATGGCTTTTGGACTGTAAATGGACGGCTGACCACGGCTCGCAAATGGACAGCGGTAGGTAACATTAGCTTTTAACACGGCCGCATAATTTACAATAATGCCAGGGCCAATTTATTTATAAAATAAAAAAGACTCAAAGAGAGAGGATGTCCTGGTGTTTTTAAATTGAACAGACATTAATCAAAGGCATAGATAGAAGCCTTCATTGTGTGGAGGGCTCTCTCAGGCTACCGTTAGCACTGGCTCCTCGCATTAACATTGAACAAACTGGCTGACCCCACAGCTAGCCACAATTTGCTCTGCTAGCTGCTGCTTTTACCCAGTTGCAGATACATGTGTGCATAATAGGGTAGCAACATTACATAGGAAGACACTACAGAACCCATGAACATACAATAGGTGGGCAAAGAGAGTAGCACTCACAAAAATATGCTAACTCTACCACTATTGTTCTGACAATATTCATCAATTTGATCAACTTTTTGATCCCTTATCATGGATCTACATTAGGTAGAATCCTGGTGGAATTGAAACCTCAAGTACATCTCTGGTAAGGTCTGAGTAAGATGAGTTTGAAAGTATAAGCTGTACTACATTTCCTGCAACATCTAACTACATAGAACACGTTCCACTATCCTGACAGGACCTTTAATACAGAGGTGAAACAGCCTGTACAGCAGCCTGACCAATGGTCCGTACCAATGGTTCAACCAATGGTCCGAACATGAAGACATTCATACGGCTCAGTGCAAAATTCAATTGCCGTCGCAACGCAAATTTGATTTAAGACTCAGATTTCATTAGCCAGACCATGTTTTCGCAGGACAACGGCGAATGATCCCTCTGAATTAATCTTCGGCCTGACAGGCCTAGTTAATTCTCCTCTCCTCTCCTCCTTGGCGTTAACCGATCTGAAACAACAAGCAGACTTTGAATGATATGTAAACAAAAAAATGTTGGTTCCCGGGCGCTCTCTTGTAAGGGCCATGAGCTATGGCAGGGCCATGTTAGGAAGAACATGACAGCAGCGTTAAGTGAAAATGAATATGCCGCATTACTTTCTTCTTCTTTTTCTTCTTATTACACAACAGCTTTCCACCAAGGCCATAAAACAGCACAGCGAGCATGTGCATGTTACTGGCTGAAGATGTGTCCCATGTGCATGTTACTGGCTGAAGATGTGTCCCGTGTGCATGTTACTGGCTGAAGATGTGTCCCATGTGCATGTTACTGGCTGAAGATGTGTCCCATGTGCATGTTACTGGGTGAAGATGTGTCCCATGTGCATGTTACTGGCTGAAGATGTGTCCCATGTGCATGTTACTGGCTGAAGATGTGTCCCATGTGCATGTTACTGGCTGAAGATGTGTCCCATGTGCATGTTACTGGCTGAAGATGTGTCCCATGTGCATGTTACTGGCTGAAGATGTGTCCCATGTGCATGTTACTGGGTGAAGATGTGTCCCATGTGCATGTTACTGGCTGAAGATGTGTCCCATGTGCATGTTACTGGGTGAAGATGTGTCCCATGTGCATGTTACTGGCTGAAGATGTGTCCCATGTGCATGTTACTGGCTGAAGATGTGTCCCATGTGCATGTTACTGGCTGAAGATGTGTCCCATGTGCATGTTACTGGCTGAAGATGTGTCCCATGTGCATGTTACTGGCTGAAGATGTGTCCCGTGTGCATGTTACTGGGTGAAGATGTGTCCCATGTGCATGTTACTGGGTGAAGATGTGTCCCATGTGCATGTTACTGGGTGAAGATGTGTCCCATGTGCATGTTACTGGCTGAAGATGTGTCCCATGTGCATGTTACTGGGTGAAGATGTGTCCCATGTGCATGTTACTGGCTGAAGATGTGTCCCATGTGCATGTTACTGGCTGAAGATGTGTCCCATGTGCATGTTACTGGCTGAAGATGTGTCCCGTGTGCATGTTACTGGGTGAAGATGTGTCCCATGTGCATGTTACTGGGTGAAGATGTGTCCCATGTGCATGTTACTGGGTGAAGATGTGTCCCATGTGCATGTTACTGGCTGAAGATGTGTCCCATGTGCATGTTACTGGCTGAAAATGTGTCCCGTGGGCATGTTACTGGCTGAAGATGTGTCCCATGTGCATGTTACTGGGTGAAGATGTGTCCCATGTGCATGTTACTGGCTGAAGATGTGTCCCATGTGCATGTTACTGGCTGAAGATGTGTCCCATGTGCATGTTACTGGCTGAAGATGTGTCCCATGTGCATGTTACTGGCTGAAGATGTGTCCCATGTGCATGTTACTGGCTGAAGATGTGTCCCATGTGCATGTTACTGATGCGTTAGTCCTATTAGCTATGTGGACTATGAAGTTACTTCAGCCAATATGGTGACAACGAAGTAGGCTGTGTGTAGCAGTTATGATATGGTTTGGCTTGGAAATGATTGGCTTGGAAATCCAGTCAGGAGTGTGCAAGGCATTATTGAATGTGTTACTGTCTATCCATGTGTCACTGGCCTGTGTTCACCTACGTTGTAAACTTTCATTCATAGGCTAGGTTGTAGCAACTTCATGAAAATTTGAGTATCATGTAGTAGCCTAAACCTATCAATGTTACATTTAACTGGGTAAATGGGTAAATGGAAGGCCGTGCTCCTGAAAAAAAGTGTCCTCCCTCATCTTAAACTGCACTAATCGCCACTGGTCTCTGATAGAGAGTGGTTACCATCTCTGATAGAGAGTGGTTACCGTCTCTGATAGAGAGTGGTTACCGTCTCTGATAGAGAGTGGTTACCGTCTCTGATAGAGAGTGGTTACCGTCTCTGATAGAGAGAGGTTACCGTCTCTGGTAGAGAGAGGTTACCGTCTCTGGTAGAGAGAGGTTACCATCTCTGGTAGAGAGAGGTTACCGTCTCTGGTAGAGAGAGGTTACCGTCTCTGATAGAGAGAGGTTACCGTCTCTGGTAGAGAGAGGTTACCGTCTCTGATAGAGAGAGGTTACCGTCTCTGGTAGAGTGTGATTACGGTCTCTGGGTAGAGTGTGTTTACGGTCTCTGATAGAGAGTGGTTACCGTCTCTGGGTAGAGAGTGGTTACCGTCTCTGGGTAGAGAGCGTTTACGGTCTCTGGGTAGAGAGCGTTTACGGTCTCTGGGTAGAGAGTGGTTACGGTCTCTGGGTAGAGAGTGGTTACGGTCTCTGATAGAGAGTGGTTACGGTCTCTGGGTAGAGAGAGGTTACGGTCTCTGGGTAGAGAGAGGTTACGGTCTCTGGGTAGAGAGAGGTTTCGGTCTCTGGGTAGAGCGAGGTTACGGTCTCTGGGTAGAGAGAGGTTACGGTCTCTGGGTAGAGAGAGGTTACGGTCTCTGGGTAGAGAGAGGTTACAGCCTCTGGGTAGAGAGTGGTTACCGTCTCTGGGTAGAGAGTGGTTACCGTCTCTGGGTAGAGATTGGTTACCGTCTCTGGGTAGAGAGTGGTTACCGTCTCTGGGTAGAGAGTGGTTACCGTCTCTGGGTAGAGAGAGGTTACGGCCTCTGGGTAGAGAGAGGTTACGGCCTCTGGGTAGAGAGAGGTTACGGCCTCTGGGTAGAGAGAGGTTACGGCCTCTGGGTAGAGAGAGGTTACGGCCTCTGGGTAGAGAGAGGTTACGGCCTCTGGGTAGAGAGAGGTTACGGCCTCTGGGTAGAGAGAGGTTACGGCCTCTGGGTAGAGAGTGGTTACGGCCTCTGGGTAGAGAGAGGTTACGGCCTCTGGGTAGAGAGAGGTTACAGCCTCTGGGTAGAGAGAGGTTACAGCCTCTGGGTAGAGAGAGGTTACAGCCTCTGGGTAGAGAGAGGTTACAGCCTCTGGGTAGAGAGTGGTCACAGCCTCTGGGTAGAGAGTGGTCACAGCCTCTGGGTAGAGAGTGGTTACAGCCTCTGGGTAGAGAGTGGTTACAGTCTCTGGGTAGAGAGTGGTTACAGTCTCTGGGTAGAGAGTGGTTACAGCCTCTGGGTAGAGGGTGGTTACAGCCTCTGGGTAGAGAGTGGTTACGGCCTCTGGGTAGAGAGAGGTTACAGCCTCTGGGTAGTGTGGTTACAGCCTCTGGGTAGAGAGTGGTTACGGCCTCTGGGTAGAGAGTGGTTACGGTCTCTGGGTAGTGTGGTTACAGCCTCTGGGTAGAGAGTGGTTACGGCCTCTGGGTAGAGAGTGGTTACGGCCTCTGGGTAGTGTGGTTACAGCCTCTGGGTAGTGTGGTTACAGCCTCTGGGTAGAGAGTGGTTACGGCCTCTGGGTAGAGAGTGGTTACGGTCTCTGGGTAGAGAGTGGTTACGGTCTCTGGGTAGAGAGTGGTTACGGTCTCTGGGTAGAGAGTGGTTACGGTCTCTGGGTAGAGAGTAGTTACGGTCTCTGGGTAGAGAGTAGTTACGGTCTCTGGGTAGAGAGTGGTTACGGTCTCTGGGTAGAGAGTAGTTACGGTCTCTGGGTAGAGAGTGGTTACGGCCTCTGGGTAGAGAGTAGTTACGGTCTCTGGGTAGAGAGTGGTTACGGTCTCTGGGTAGAGAGTGGTTACGGTCTCTGGGTAGAGAGTGGTTACAGCCTCTGGGTAGAGAGTGGTTACGGCCTCTGGGTAGAGAGTGGTTACGGCCTCTGGGTAGAGAGTGGTTACGGCCTCTGGGTAGAGAGTGGTTACGGCCTCTGGGTAGAGAGTGGTTACGGTCTCTGGGTAGAGAGTGGTTACGGCCTCTGGGTAGAGAGTGGTTACAGCCTCTGGGTAGAGTGGTTACAGCCTCTGGGTAGAGTGATTACAGTACAGCAACACCAGAAATAAATGATGATGTTTGCAAATCAATCAGTCAAATGTTAATGCTTGGTGATATGGTGGCAGTTTAATGTATGGGACATGTACAGAATGACTTCCTAGAAGCCATCTGAAGTTTGAAATGAACATATTCAAATTGAATCTGAATGGTAATAAGCCATAAATCCAACATGTCTAGAAAGCGAAAAAATATATATATTTTTTTTGGACACTTCCATTCTAATGAATAGAAATTGAGAGTGGTTACCGTCTCTGGGTAGAGAGTGGTTACCGTCTCTGGGTAGAGTGTGGTTACGGTCTCTGGGTAGAGACTGTAACCACTTAGGCCTACGCAGTGGCCCTAAGTGCCCTGTGCAGGGCTGGCCCCAGGCATAAGCGGTCGATTTGGGCCGCCGGACGGTTTTGTTTATAGGAACTCATTCGGGGTCTCAACTCACTGTTGAGAGTTAGAATAGTAGAATACACAAGGTGCAATTTCAAAATGGGATTTTGCATCAGCAGTTTTTCTCATGTTATGTCAGTATTGTTAGCTAACATTTATTAGATTGGTAAGTTAGCCTAGCCAGCTATGTAAACTTGTAGTAATCATGGTCAAATTACCGACCGGGCACGAAGAGCACGTGCCCCGGGGCCCTGACCTCCAGTGGGCCCCCATTGACTTTGTTAGTCACTCTCACTGAGATATGATATTAACATGGCATAAGATGGAAATTAGCTGTAAAAGTGCAACAGCATTTCGCAGAGGGCCCCCAAAAGGCTGTGTTTGGGTTGAGGTCTGCTTCAGTGCTTGTCAGTCTGTCACCCAAGCCCTCAGCCTCTCAACCATGCACCGCATTGACTTTGACCTTATCGCAGTGGTGCCAGATCAACGCCATTAGCTGTTGTTCTAGAGGAAGAGAAAATATGACCAGAAAACAAAACGGAGGGAAATGCTTGACTAAGCACTGCAGTTCTCATTAGCCTTGACACTTTACTCAATGTATAAAACATGAAGTGCACACTCACTTAATGTGTAATTTGACTGAAAGGTGGGGTAACAAGGAGGAGGGTTTGAACGTTAACCATCACCCCCTCACTCTATATTTTCTTTCTCTCCCTCTCTCTCTCTCTTTTGTTCTCTCTCTACTCTTTCTCCTGTTTCAATAAGCATTGCCGACAGAAAAGGGCCAAAACATGCTGCGGTAGCAGGAATGAATTCCAATCAGAGGCGAAGGAGGGTGAGATCCATTACATTTATCCTAGTATCCCCTTCTCACAAGTAGATTCCCTCTCACACATACATGCAAAACAATGTTCTGCTGTACATCGAAAACAATCACACACAGGCATAAACAACGTCTGCCACTTCCTCACAAACTATCAAACCTTCTGGTGATCATTATCTTGGGACTGGGTTGGGTAGCATTGTCCAAATCTGACCTGGGTAAAAATCGCACCATATACACATCTCTTCAAATGTACACTGAATATATAAAACATTAAGAACACCTGCTCTTTCCATCACATAGACTGACAAGGTAAAAGCTACGATCCCTTATTGATTTAACTTGTTAAATCCACTTCAGAGACAGGTTAAAGACATGGATTGTGTACGTCTGCTATTCAGAGGGTGAATTTGCAAGACGAAAGATTTAAGTGCCTTTGAAAGGGGTATGGTAGTAGATGCCAGGCAAACAGGTTTGTGTCAAGACCCACATTCAGACACTCCTCCCTGGTTATCCTCTTACCCATTTGTGAAAGCTCCGCCACACTCCCAATATATGGCCCTTCCAGAAACTTGGGTTCACTGTCGTTGATATCCTGGACCTTGATGACGAACTCTGACTCGGATTCCAGCAGGTGGTTGGTGAGTCGGTCCCGGGCCTGAGCTCTGAGGGTGTAGTAACTCTGCTCCTCGCGGTCCAATCGCTCGGTGGCGTGGATGTCGCCCGTCAGCTCGTCGATGATGAAGATAGTGCCCGCTCCTTCCCCGGAGATGGTGTACTTGATGTTCCCCTCGCCCTCGTCCGAATCCGTGTGGATCTGTCAATTAAGGCAATTAAAGTCAAGCTGAGAGTTCATGCTTTTAGGAGTTAATGAAAAAATATTTATAAAATGCATTGATTTCATTGACTGACAGTTGACACTACTGTGAATGCAGTACTCAGATTTCACAGCATCAGATAAGATGTAGAATTATCCTTCACTTTCTCTTCAAAGATACAGCCAATAAACAAACATGTAGTGGCCGCTGCCAACATACTGACTCAACTCCAGCCACTTTAATAATGGGAATTGATGGAAATTATGTAAAAATGTAACACTAGCCACTTTAAACAATGCCACTTAATATAATGTTTACATACCCTACATTACTCATCTCATATGTATATGTATATACTGTACTGTATATCATCCACTGCATCTTGCCATCTTTATGTAATACATGTATCACTAGCCACTTTAAACTATGCCACTTTATGTTTACATACCCTACATTACTCATCTCATATGTATAGACTGTACACTATATCATCTACTGCATCTTGCCTATGCCGTTCTGTACCATCACTCATTCATATATCTTTATGTGCATATTCTTTATCCCTTTACACTTGTGTGTATAAGGTAGTAGTTGTGCAATTGTTAGGTTAGATTACTTGTTGGTTATTACTGCATTGTCGGAACTAGAAGCACAAGCATTTAGCTACACTTGCATTAACATCTGCTAACCATGTGTATGTGACAAATAAAATTTGATTTGATTGGATTTGTACGTATAGAATTCCATACTCCAAAATAAGATATGTTCGAAATACAGTGGAGGAAAAGGACCCAGTTGTCATACTTGAGTAAAAGTAAAGATACCTTATTCGATAATTACTCATGTAAAAATGAAAGTCACCCAGTAAATTACTACTTGAGTAAGTCTGAAAGTATTTGGTTTTAAATATACTTAAGTCTCAAAAGTAAATGTAATTGCTAAAATATACATAAGTATCAAAACTAAAAGTAAAAAGTACAAATAATTCAAAATTCCTTATATAAAGCAAACTAGAGCATCGTTTTCTTGTTGTTTTTTGTGCAGAAAGCCAGGGGCACGCTCCAACAGTCTGACATAATTAACAAACAAAGCATGTGTCTGCCAGATCAGAGGCAGGAGGGATGACCAGGGATGTTCTCTTGATAAGTGCGTGAATAAGGCAATTTTCCGGTCCTGCTAAGCATTCAAAATGTAACGAGTACTTTTGGGTGTCAGGGAAAATATATGGAGCAAAAAGTACATAATATTATTTAGTAATGTAGTGAAGTAAAAGTTGGATACAATTTAAATAGTGAAGTACAGATACCCCAAAAAACTACTTAAGTAGTACTTTCAAGTATTTTTTACTGAAGTACTTTACACCATTGTCAAAATGTCATATAAAAAAAAAACCTTGAACCTGCCAATCACAACATGTTTATTATATACATTTGCAGCACTTTATTGGATGCCCTTTTCAGAACTGTCAAGGCTTTGCTCTTTCTTTTATGTCAGATTTTCTCTCTAGTCATCAAGAAGCAAAGTTCCTATTTCACAGCCGGTGAGAGAGGAAAGAGGAGAAGCACTCGCCTCCCTCTAGGGTTGTCATCAACAGTACCATGACAAAAGACGCTGCAGTGCTACTGGTGATTTACACAATCCCCACATGGCGTGCCCTTCACAGAATAGGGGCCCCTCAAATTAGAAGTCATTTCTAAAGGTTGTTAAAGTTGCGGTACGAACATGAACATGGTTGGAGCCGACAAATGAACTTAAAGAGCCCTTATAAATCTGCCATGACTTCTTCTAAAGTGATTAAAAGACATTCTAGCAGCCCCCTATGCATCCTGTGGCTTTACTGCACATTTGAACTGCTACTCCCTTCCAATATGAAATTAGAAAGCAGGACTCGGGCTCCATAGCCTGTAGGACCCATCTCGCAAAACAGGCGGGAATTGAGGGGGAAAGCGCCCCTGTCTCCCACGTTAATATTTTATAAAGGTTTAATTAAATACAGGACTCGATCGCCCTCGCGGGGGCTTTCATTAGGTATTTGTCGTAAAACGGGGGAATAATGCAAAACATAGCCCCCTCTTTCTTTTCATTTGGAATAGTCCCCAAGTCAAATAAATGCACACAGAGAAAATCTACTCTTTTTGAGGGCATCAATATTTCAGCGATAATAAAATTTACTTCAATAGCCCAGTCGGTAAAAAGACAGTAGAAAGCTCTCCAATATGTGGAGATATGTGACGCCTGCCTTTACATTGTCTGACTGTCTCTCTATTGCTTACTGTCTTTGATCAATTTGAGACAACTTACTGCAATCAAGTATTTCAATAAAATTAGAGCAGATGCTGAAGACAAGGATCAACAGTGATGCATACTCCAAACACATCCAAACATCTTTAGAGAGTCGTATGGCTACAATGTGTTCAGTAGAATGTAAAGGGTTTTCTACCATCAAAGTCGATATTTGCACTCCGATCACACACGTACTGTTTGCAAATAAACACCCACACAAATGTCATGCACACACACAGTCATGCATACACAAATTTCTCTCCCTCTCTTTCTCTCACACACACACACTTCGTCCATACATATACAGTAGGGCATCCTACAGTGCCTTGGAAAAGTATTCAATCCCCCTTTGCGTTTTTCCTATTTTGATTTCATGAAACGGACATACACAAAATAGTCAAAATTGGTGAAGTTAAATGAAAAAAATAGAGAAATTCTAAAACAATAAATGGAAAAGAGGTGCGTGCATATGTATTCACCCCTTTTGCTATGAAGCCCCTAAATAAGTGCACTCCACAGAGCTAGGCATTAGTGGCAAAAAAAAGCCATTGCTTAAAGAAAAAACAACAAATGGAAGAAGGTACTCTGGTCAGATGAGACTAAAATTGAGCTTTTTGGACAGCAAGGAAAATGCTATGTCTGGCGCAAACCCAAATCCTCTAATCACCCTGAGAACACCATCCCCACAGTGAAGCATGGTGGTGGCAGCATCATGCTGTGGGGATGTCTTTCCATCGGCAGGGACTGGGAAACTGGTCAGAATTGAAGGAATGATGGATGCCGCTAAATACAGGTAGCCTAGTGGTTAGAGAGTTGGGCCAGTATCCGAAAGGTTGCTAGATTGAATCACCGAGCTGATAAGGTAAAAATCTGTCGTTCTTCCCCTGAACAAGGCAGTTAACCCACTGTTCCTAGGCCGTCATTGTAAATAAGAATTTGTTCTTAACTGACTTGCCTAGTAAAATAAAGGTTACATAAAAAATACATAAAAAATAACCCAAAGAACACCATTCCCACAGTGAAGCATGGTGGTGGCAGCATCATGCTGTGGGGACGTTTTTCCATCGGCAGGGACTGGGAAACTGGTCAGATTTGAAGGAATGATGGATGGAAATAAATACAGGGAAATTCTTGAGGGAAACCCGTTTGTCTTCCAGAGATTTGAGACTAGGACGGAGATTCAGTTTCCAGCAGGACAATGACCCTAAGCATACTGCTAAAGCAACACTTGAGTGGTTTAAGGGGAAACATTTAAATGTCTTGGAATGACCTAGTCAACGCCCAGACCTCAGTCCAATTGAGAATATGTGGTATGACTTAAAGATTGCTGGAATTGCTGCAAAAGGTGGCTCTACAAAGTATTGACTTGGGGGGGGGGGGGGGGGTGAATTGTTATGCAGGCTTAAGTTTTCTGTTTTTTGTTTTATTTCTTGTTTGTTTCACAATAAAACATATTTTGCATCTTCAAAGTGGTAGGTATGTTGTGTAAATCAAATGATACAAACCAAAATATATTTTAATTCCAGGTTGTAAGGCAGCAAAATAGGAAAATACTTTCGCAAGCCACTGTACTTGAGTAAAAGTAAAGATACCTTAATAGAAAATGACTCAAGTAAAAGTGAAAGTCACCCAGTAAAATACTACTTGAGTAAAAGTCTAAAAATATTTGGTTTTAAATATACTTAATTATCAAAAGTAAAAGTATAAATAATTTCAAATTCCTTTAATTAAGCAATCCAGACTAGAGGTCGACTGATTAATCGGAATGGCCGATTAATTAGGGCCAATTTCAAGTTTTCATAACAATCGGAAATCAGTATTTTTGGACACCGACTTGGCAGAAAAAGAAAAAAAAGATTTACAGAACGACAGATTTATACCTTGTCAGCTCGGGGATTCAATCTTGCAACCTTACGATTAACTAGTCCATCACTCTAACCACCTGCCTCTCATTGCAATCCACAAGGAGCCTGCCTGTTACGTGAATGCAGTAAGAAGCCAAGGTAAGTTGCTAGCTAGCATTAAACTTATCTTATAAAAAACAATCAATCAATCAATCATAATCATTAGTTAACTACACATGGTTGATGATATTACTAGTTTATCTAGCGTGACCTGCGTTGCATATAATCGATACAGTGCGCATTCGCGAAAAAGGTACCTAACCATAAACATCAATGCCTTTCTTAAAATCAATACACAAGTATATATTTTTAAACCTGCATATTTAGATAAAAGAAATCCAGGTTAGCAGGCAATATTAACCAGGTGAAATTGTGTCACTTCTCTTGCGTTCATTGCACGGAGAGTCAAGGTATATGCAACAGTTTGGGCTGCCTGGCTCGTTGCGAACTAATTTGCCATAATTTTACATAATTATGACATAACATTGAAGAATAAAAAAATATATATCTATTTGTAATAATGACAATTAAAACAATACTGAATGAACACTTATTTTAACTTAATATAATACATCAATAAAATCAATTTAGCCTCAAATAAATAATGAAACATGTTCAATTTGGTTTAAATAATGCAAAAACAAAGTGTTGGAGAAGAAAGTAAAAGTGCAATATGTGCCATGTAAAAAAGCTAACGTTTAAGTTCCTTGCTCAGAACATGAGAACATATGAAAGCTGGTGGTTCCTTTTAACATGAGTCTTCAATATTTCCAGGTAAGAAGTTTTAGGTTGTAGTTATTATAGGAATTATAGGACTATTTCTCTCTATACAATTTGTATTTCATATATCTTTGACTATTGGATGTTCTTATAGGCACTTTAGTATTGCCAGTGTAACATTATAGCTTCCGTCCCTCTCCTCGCTCCTACCTGGGCTCGAACGAGGAACACATCGGCAACAGCCACCCTCGAAGCAGCGTTACCCATGCAGAGCAAGGGGAACAACTACTCCAAGTCTCAGAGCGAGTGACGTTTGAAACGCTATTAGCGCGCACCCCGCTAACTAGCTAGCCATTTCACATCGGTTACACCAGCCTAATCTCGGGAGTTGATAGGCTTGAAGTCATAAACAGCAGAGCTGCTGGCAAAACGCACGAAAGTGCTGTTTGAATGAATGCTTACGAGCCTGCTGGTGCCTACCATCGCTCAGTCAGACTGCTCTATCAAATCATAGACTTAATTATAACATAATAACACACAGAAATACTAGCCTTAGGTCATTAATATGGTCAAATCCGGAAACTATCATCTCGAAAACAAAACATTTATTCTTTCAGTGAAATACGGAACCATTCCGCATTTTATCTAACGGGTGGCATCCATAAGTCTAAATATTCTTGTTACATTGCACAACCTTCAATGTTATGTCATAATTACGTAAAATTATGTCAAATTAGTTCGCAACGAGCCAGGCAGCCCAAACTGTTGCATATACCCTGACTCTGCGTGCAATGAACGCAAGAGAAGTGATACAATTTCACCTGGTTAATATTGCCTGCTAACCTGGATTTATTTTATCTAAATATGCAGGTTTAAAAATATATACTTCTGTGTATTGATTTGAAGAAAGGCATTGATGTTTATCGTTAGGTACAGTTGTGCAACGATTGTGCTTTTTTCGCAAATGCGCTTTTGTTAAATCATCCCCCGTTTGGCGAAGTTGGCTGTCTCTGTTAGGAAGAAATAGTCTTCACACAGTTCGCAACTGTGTATATACCAGACTGCTGTATATACCCTGACTCTGTTGTAAGAGAAGTGACAAAGAAATTAATGTTAGCAGGCAAAAATTCATGTTAGCAGGCAATATTAACAGGCAAGATGTTAGCAGGCAAGATTAATCGCTATCTGTTTTTTTGGGTCCTCCAATAATCGGTATCGGTGTTGAAAAATCATAATCGGTCGACCTCTAATCCAGACAGCACCATTTTCTTGTTTTTTTTTATTTACGGATAGCCAGGGTCACACTCCAACACTCAGACATAATTTACAAATGACGCATGTGTGTTTAGTGAGTCCGCCAGATCAGAGGCAGTAGGGATGAGCAGGGATGTTCTCTTGATAAGGGCATGAATTCACGAATTTGCCAATTTTCCTGTCCTGCTAAGCATTCAAAACGTAACGAATTCTTTTGGGTGTCAGAGAAAATGTATGGAGTAAAAAGTCCATTCTTTTCTTTTGGAATGTAGTGACGTACAAGTAAAAGTTGTCAAACATATAAATAGTAAAGTAAAGTAAAAATACCCTTAAAGTACAACTTAAGTAATTTACACCCCTGCTTTTGACTGCTTAAATACACAAGTGAATTTGTAATAGTACTGTTGGTCCCCTAAAATGGGGACCAACTATGGATGAAAATACCTTCAAATTAAAGCTGAGTCTGCACGTTAAACTCATATTCATTGTATTATTTCAAATCCAAAGTGATTGAGTACAGAGCTGAAACCACAACAAAAATGTCACTGTCCCAATACTTTTGGAGCTCATTGTATTTTGTTGTGAGTAGGCACACGTGGCAACAACGCAGCACAAATGTGATTTTTTTTCACAGATCATGCTCGTTCTCCCCCTTCAGGCTCAATGTGTCAGTCCATCCGTCAGTATGTCCTCATCAAAGTGATTCCGTGGCTAAGCTGTGGACTTCAAACAAAAGGTCAAAGCCAGGGCTTCACTTAATGCTTAGCAATCATAACCATCAGCAATGTCAACATGCCATTGCCAGCTAAATTCCCCTTCCAACCAAACAAAACAGTAGGGACACATTCCAAACGGAACCATGTTCCCTATGTAGTGCACTACACCCCTATGTGGCCTGGTCAAAAGTAGTGCATTAAAATAGGGATTAGGGTGCCATTTGGGATGCAGCCCTAGGCCTGCAGTAAGCCTTCCCCATCAGGAAGAAAAAGGAGCTATTTATCACAACAATAGTGTTGGCACTTGGCAGTTGGAAGAAAACAATATGTCTATAAACAGGACTCATAATGTCACCTCCCACTCTAGACGGAAACAGGGTCTTCGTCCTAAATGGTACCCTGTTCCTTACATAGTGCACTACATTTGACCAGGGTCCATAGGGCTCTGGTCAAAAGTAGTGCACTACGTAGGGAACAGGGTGCCATTTGGGACATGCCAATGCCTTGTGGCTTCAATAATCAAATCTGTCGTGCACCTTTGGTCAACTCTCCAATACTGTAAATGCTGCCTGCTTCCTCAGCAACGAGTGTATAGACAAACACAGTCATGCAGGCATGCACACACACACATACAGACACACTGAAAAACACACACACATACACACAGACGGGTACATAGATATGGAACTGCACTGCCAAATAGGGGTCAGCGCACTAACGAAGACCAATGGTGTCGCTTTGGCCTCAGGGTAAGCCAGTCTACTGAAGGACATCAAAATGAGGCAGCTGATTGAAGAGAAGATCAGGATATACCGCGGGAAAATGTCCCCGTCTCACCTTGCTATCTAAAAAGAAAAGCATTCATTGTAAGTCGCTCTGGATAAGAGCGTCTGCTAAATCAGGGGTTCCAAAACTATTTCACTTGGGGCCCCCGTTCCAGCATTAGGGAACATCCCACAGCCCCCCTGTGAATGCGCACCATGTCTATAACTATGGGCACAAGCGCTGTTCATTACCCAAACTATTCACACCGCTCTTGTTGATGGAGAGAATGTTGCAGGTTTAAAGCTCATTTCTACACAAGCTACAATTCTACACATTGTCATTGGGTCCAAAGACAATAGTGTAGTTTAAATTCAAATCTTCTTGCAATCCTATACATTTTGCCATGTCTAATGTGTATTCATGTGATATTTATGTGAAAAAGAATTACAGGAATATCAATGGGCAAAAAAAAAATGGAAGCTGACATGGGCTAGTTGATGTGGACATTTCTGGCACGTTATAAATTACTCTCTATAGTATGTAATGACTGAGATGGGCTAGTTGATGTGGACATTTCTGGCACGTTATAAATTACTCTCTATAGTATGTAATGACTGAGATGGGCTAGTTGATGTGGACATTTCTGGCACGTTATAAATTACTCTCTATAGTATGTAATGACTGAGATGGGCTAGTTGATGTGGACATTTCTGGTACGTTATAAATAGCTCTCTATAGTATGTAATGACTGAGATGGGCTAGTTGATGTGGACATTTCTGGTACGTTATAAATAGCTCTCTATGTATGTAATGACTGAGATGGGCTAGTTGATGTGGACATTTCTGGTACGTTATAAAAAGCTCTCTATAATATGTAATGACTGAGATGGGCTAGTTGATGTGGACATTTCTGACACGTTATAAATAGCTCTCTATAGTATGTAATGACTGAGATGGGCTAGTTGATGTGGACATTTCTGACACGTTATAAATAGCTCTCTATAGTATGTAATGACTGAGATGGGCTAGTTGATGTGGACATTTCTGGTACGTTATAAATAGCTCTCTATAATATGTAATGACTGAGATGGGCTAGTTGATGTGGACATTTCTGGCACGTTATAAAAAGCTCTCTACAATATGTAATGACTGACATGACAAGAGGAACTGATGATGCACTACCCAATTTATAAATGGCAGCTTGTGCATTCTACTATTACAACTTTCAAGAGTAAATTTAAAGCTGGACTGAGTTCCATTAAAAAGTTCAATTTAGAGGGGGGTACCCACGCCCTTTAGTGGGGGGGTACCCATGTTCCTTCACATCTTCCGAAGACTTTATTCCCTGATATAAGAACAGATCTTCTCAGATTGTAATCCTTTCCATCCAGTCCACATTGTTTTAAATGTGCTTGGAACTTCATGCCAAAATAAATGATTGAAATAGATGTATGTGATCAAACACTTCCTACACACTTCCTGATTAAACATGTCGTCAAAGACGACTGTCCTATCACAGCCAATCAAAGAGGCGTTACAGTCCATGAACAATAACAACAATGAACATTATATATGTAGTCAGTCTGACTAAAGCTAAACGACATTCACAGTTGTCCCATATTTTAACCCTTTTTTCGTTGTTGTTATTGTTTTAGCACATTGATTGTGCTGTAAATCTAGAAATATTAAATGAAACGTAAAGCCACAGTCTGAGATTTTCAGTAATTTCATGTCATGACACACAGTACTTGAGTTGTAGTAATAACTTATAAATAAACTAGTACTATACTGTAGGAAGCTTATCATACAAAAAAAATGACATATGATTCCAGTGTGTGTGGATGTGTTGTCATAGGAGACCTTGCAAGCAAATGATGTATAGTTATAAATCATCATGTAAATCATGTTTAAGCTAGAGATACCTGGGTTTTCTCAATCCACCGCATCTGTCTATGTAACACATCCACATCTGTCTACTGCGTGTAACACATCCACATCTGTCTACTGCGTGTAACACATCCACACCTGTCTACTGTATGTAACACATCCACACCTGTCTACTGTATGTAACACATCCACATCTGTCTACTGTGTGTAACACATCCACATCTGTCTACTGCGTGTAACACATCCACATCTGTCTACTGTGTGTAACACATCCACATCTGTCTACTGTATGTAACACATCCACATCTGTCTACTGTATGTAACACATCCACATCTGTCTACTGTATGTAACACATCCACATCTGTCTACTGTATGTAACACATCCACATCTGTCTACTGTATGTAACACATCCACATCTGTCTACTGTATGTAACACATCCACATCTGTCTACTGTATGTAACACATCCACATCTGTCTACTGTATGTAACACATCCACATCTGTCTACTGTATGTAACACATCCACATCTGTCTACTGTATGTAACACATCCACATCTGTCTACTGTATGTAACACATCCACATCTGTCTACTGTATGTAACACATCCACATCTGCCTACTGTATTTAACACATCCACATCTGCCTACTGTATGTAACACATCCACATCTGTCTACTGTATGTAACACATCCACATCTGCCTACTGTATGTAACACATCCACATCTGCCTACTGTATGTAACACATCCGCATCTGTCTACTGTATGTAACACATCCACATCTGTCTACTGTATGTAACACATCCACATCTGTCTACTGTATTTAACACATCCACACCTGTCTACTGTATTTAACACATCCACACCTGCCTAATGTATTTAACACATCCACATCTGTCTACTGTATGTAACACATCCACATCTGTCTACTGTATGTAACACATCCACATCTGCCTACTGTATGTAACACATCCGCATCTGTCTACTGTATGTAACACATCCGCATCTGTCTACTGTATGTAACACATCCGCATCTGTCTACTGTATGTAACACATCCGCATCTGTCTACTGTATGTAACACATCCACATCTGTCTACTGTATTTAACACATCCACATGTGCCTACTGTATTTAACACATCCACATCTGCCTACTGTATGTAGCACATCCACATCCAAATCCACATCTGTCTACTGTATGTAACACATCCACATCTGTCTACTGTATGTAACACATCCACATCTGCCTACTGTATTTAACACATCCACATCTGCCTACTGTATTTAACACATCCACATCTGTCTACTGTATGTAACACATCCACATCTGTCTACTGTATTTAACACATCCACATCTGCCTACTGTATTTAACACATCCACATCTGTCTACTGTATGTAACACATCCACATCTGTCTACTGTATTTAACACATCCACATCTGCCTACTGTATTTAACACATCCACATCTGTCTACTGTATTTAACACATCCACATCTGCCTACTGTATTTAACACATCCACATCTGTCTACTGTATTTAACACATCCACATCTGTCTACTGTATTTAACACATCCACATCCATATCTGCCTACTGTATGTAACACATCTGCATCTGCCTACTGTATTTAAAACATCAACATCTGCCTACTGTATTTAACACATCTGCATCTGCCTACTGTATTTAACACATCCACATCTGTCTACTGTATGTAACACATCCACATCTGTCTACTGTATGTAACACATCCACATCTGTCTACTGTATGTAACACATCCGCATCTGTCTACTGTATTTAACACATCCGCATCTGTCTACTGTATGTCACACATCCGCATCTGTCTACTGTATGTAACACATCCACATCTGTCTACTGTATTTAACACATCCGTCTACTGTATGTAACACATCCACATCTGTCTACTGTATGTAACACATCCACATCTGTCTACTGTATGTCACACATCCGCATCTGTCTACTGTATGTCACACATCCGCATCTGTCTACTGTATGTAACACATCCGCATCTGTCTACTGTATTTAACACATCCGCATGTGCCTACTGTATTTAACACATCCACATCTGTATACTGTATGTAGCACATCCACATCCACATCTGTCTACTGTATTTAACACATCCACATCTGTCTACTGTAAGTAACACATCCACATCTGTCTACTGTATTTAACACATCCACATCTGCCTACTGTATTTAACACATCCACATCTGTCTACTGTATGTAACACATCCGCATCTGTCTACTGTATTTAACACATCCGCATCTGTCTACTGTATTTAACACATCCACATCTGTCTACTGTATTTAACACATCCGCATCTGTCTACTGTATGTAACACATCCACATCTGTCTACTGTATTTAACACATCCACATCTGCCTACTGTATTTGACACATCCACATCTGTCTACTGTATTTAACACATCCACATCGGCCTACTGTATGTAACACATCCACATCTGTCTACTGTATTTAACACATCCGCATCTGCAGTGAAAGGCGACAGAGCTAGAGCGCTGTTTGTCAGACAATGAGACGGCCTTCTCACAAAATGGTCTGTAGTGTCCGGACGCTTTGGCATAAACTATTATAGAAAGATGAGACTCCCACGAACACGTCCATGTCAGTAGTTTTGTTTTAGGACGCCCACAGGCCTCACAAGACTTGTCTGAAGGTTACCCGGTACCAGTCAAAAAAGTTATGGAAGTATAAATGGAGAATGTTTAGTGATAAAAATAAGGGGTTAAATGCATGTACAAAAAATATATGTTTCCTGATCTTTCTTATATCAGATATAGGATCGACACTTCAGAACAAACTTCCTTTAGATTTTGGGGGGGACTATCTGTTGTTCCATGTAGTGAATCTGTTGTTCAATGTGTTTGTATGGGCTAATAGCAGTTAGGACAAAGATAAAAAATACAGTGCCTTGCAAAAGTATTCATTCCCCTTGGAGTTTTCCCTATTTTGTTGCATTACAACCTGTAATTTAAAAATTTGGATTTCATGTAAAGGACATACACAAAATAGTCAAAATTGGTGAAATGAAATGAAAAAAAAAATACTTGTTTAAAAAATAAAAAAACTGAAAAGTGGTGCGTGCATATGTATTCACCCCTTTTGCTATGAAGCCCCTAAATAAGATCTGGTGCAACCAAATCCTTCAGAAGTCGCACAATTAGTTAAATAAAGTCCACCTGTGTGAAATCTAAGTGTCACATGATCTGTCACATGATCTCAGTATAAATACACCTGTTCTGAAAAGCCCTAGAGTCTGCAACATCACCAAGCAAGCGGCACCATGAAGACCAAGGAGGTCTCCAAACAGGTCAGGGACAAAGTTGTGGAGAAGTACAGATCAGGGTTGGGTTACCAAAAAAAATCCTATACTTTGAACACCCCAAAGAACACCATTAAATCCATTATAATTTTTGGGGAAAGAATATGGCACCACAACAAACCAGCCAAGAGAGGGCCACCCACCAAAACTCACGGACCGGGCAATGAGGACATTAATCAGAGAGGCAACAAAGACACCAAAGATAACCCTGAAGGAGCTGCAAAGCTCCATGGTGGAGATCGGAGTATCTGTCCATAGGACCACTTTAAGCCGTACACTCCACAGAGCTGGGCTTTACAGAAGAGTGGCAAGAAAAAAGCCATTGCTTAAAGAAGAAAATAAGCAAACACATTTGGTGTTCACCAAAAGGCATGTGGGAGACTCCCCAAACATATGGAAGAAGGTACTCTGGTCAGATTAGACTAAAATGTAGCTTTTTGGCCATCAAGGAAAACCCTATGTCTGGCGCAAACCCAACATCTCTCATCTCGCCGAGAATACCATCCCCACAGTGAAGAATGGTGGTGGCAGCATCATGCTGTGGGGATGTTTTTCCATCGGCAGGGACTGGGAAACTGGTCAGTATTGAAGGAATGATGGATGGGGCTAAATACAGGGAAATTCTTGAGGGAAACCTGTTTCAGTGTTCCAGAGATTTGAGACTGGGACGGAGGTTCACCTTCCAGCAGGACAATGACCCTAAGCATACTGCTAAAGCAACACTCGAGTGGTTTAAGGGGAAACATTTAAATGTCTTACATTTTTATACTTCAAGAGGTCTTAAAATTAAAAAAGAAAAGAGGAAAATTAGCATTGGTATGACCTTCTTAAAACAATTCCATATAGCTCAGCTTAGACAGGATTTAGACTCTAATGCTTAAACATTGAAGTCATTCCTTGATCACTACAGATATATCACTACAGATATATCATGGAAATCACAAGTCCATGTGAAAATGTCATGGGATGCATTTGCTCGATTGCTTACGTTTTTTGTTGGTGGCCCACTGTTTGGTGGTATGCACATCTCACAGAGTGTGGCTTTAACTGAATCTAAGACATCTTGTATCTGCAATGAAACAAACGAATACAGCTTGAGACAAAGGTTGTGTCACCAAACAGTATGCTCTAACACTATGATCTATACATTTAAAATGTCAAATGTAATTATTATTGTTTTGCACACGTGTTTAATGATTAGTGTCTTGTAAGCTCTTATGGGCTGGGCACCAAATGCTGTATGACACTGAAATAAAAGGAATGAATGAATCATTCAGTCAATCAATCAGCCAAGCATATACAGTAGAGTAAATGCAATACTCTCTTGGGGCTATAATGTCTTTAAATCTGCTAGTTTATAATGGTTAGAACCCATGCTTTACTATATCTAATTAACAAACTGACAAGTAGTTACTACAATAAAGGTGAAAAAGTATTAATTTCATTTCCCCCTTATACAATAGGTTCCATATTCCAAGAATCTAGACCTTTGGCTTAGATATATCACTGTCAGATTGTATCCAAATGCCTCTAACTGACAATGGGTTCTACGAGTTCACATGTATCATTAGAAGTTGTGAGTAGCTGTAACCACAGAACAAGAATGTCATTCTGTCCATGGCTGTAACCTTCTAGCTCCTGAATGTGGTTCAGCGTCAACATTGAACTTCTTAAAAGGCTCTTGATGGAATAACCACTTTCATATCTCTGCTATAGATGAATCTGAATGGAAACCTTGGAACACCTTTCTGTTTCAAACTGTAATAGATTTGTCCCGACACCAGTATTGCGACACTCAGAAGTATCGTGGCAAGGAAACAAAACGGCTTGGGGACTTCATTTCTTTCAAAAATATATTGCAAACACACAGCCTTCTGTTGTCATCCAGAGTAACATTAGTTTTTTAACAAACTATATAACTCAATGTTTAGCATACTGCAGGTTTTTAAAGAACATAGAAGGTTTTTAAAGACCATCTGCTTTGTGTGTCCTTCTTTGTTGCAATGGAAAATCTGTATTGTGATAACCCTATTAGGTAACCTTTCAATATGAACTTTTACCCCAGTGAATAGCTTAGATTCACTTACATTCATTTCACTAGACTAAATGGATTCTGGATTCACATGGAGTACAATTTTTAAAAAGTGGTCCCATGCATATTACTGTACAGGAGTTTTGACTGAACCACCATCAAGTCTTAAAACGGGAAAGGGGCAAGTACAGTGCCTTCAGAAAGTCTTCACACCCCTTTACGTTTTCCACATTTTGTTGTGTTACAACGTGGAATTTAAATTGATTTAATTGTCATTTTTTGGTCAATGATCTACACAAAATACTCTGTCAAAGTATGGAAAATAAACCACTAAAATATATTAATTAGATAAGTATTCAACCCCTTGAGTCAATACATGTTAGAATTACAGCTGTGAGTCTTTCTGGGTAAGTCTAAAGAGCTTTACACACCTGGATTGTACAATATTTGCCCATTATTCGTAAAAAAATAAATATTCAATCTCTATCAAGTTGGTTGCTATACATTCATTGTCATGTCCCTTAAGTAAAACCTGTAACTAGGCCACTCAGGAACATTCAATGTCATCTTGGTAAGCAACTCCAGCGTAGATTTGCCCTTGTGTTTTAGGTAATTGACCTGCTGAAAGGTGAATTTGTCTCCCAGTGTCTGTTGGAAAGCAGACTGAACAAAGTTTTTCTCTATGATTTTGCCTAAGCTCAGTTATCTCTATTCTGTTTATTTTTATCAACAACAAAAAACTCCCTAGTCCTTGCAGATGAAAAGCATAACCATAACGTGATGAAGCTACCACCATGCTTGAAAATATGAAGAGTGGTACTCAGTGATGTGTTGTATTGGATTTGCTCCAAACATAACACTTTGTATTATAAAAAAAAATGCAGTTTTACTTTAGTGCCTTATTGCAAACAGTATGCATGATCTGAGATATTTTTGTTCTGTACAGGCTTACTTCTTTTCACTCTGTCATTTATGTAAGTATTGTGGAGAAACTACAATGTTGTTGATCCATCCTCAGTTATATCCTATCACAGCCTTTAAACTCCGTAATTGTTTTAAAATCACCCTTGGCCTCATGGTGAAAGCCATGAGTGGTTTCAAATTGTCACATGCTTCGTAAACAACAGGTGTAGACTGACAGTAAGATTGCTTACTTATGGGCCCTTCCCAACAACGCAGAGAGATACAAAAAAAAATACATAAAAATAACAAGACAAGGAAACAGAGTTCTGAAGGACGCCTGTATCTTTGTAGCGACTGGGTGTATTGATACACCATCCAAAGTGTCATTAATAACTTCACCATGCTCAAAGGGATATTCAATGTCTGTTTTCTTTACCCATCTATCGATAGATGCCCTTCTTTAAAAAACATTGGAAAGCCTCCCTGGTCTTTGTGGTTGAACCTGTGCTTTAAATCCAATTTGTAAGTCGCTCTGGATAAGAGCGTCTGCTAAATTACTTAAATGTAAATGTAAATGTAAATCCACTGCTCGACTGAGGGACCTTACAGATAATTCTATGTGTGGGATACAGAGATGAGGTAGTCATTCAAAAATCATGTTAAACACTATTATTGTACACAGAGTGAGTCCATGCAACTTATTATGTGACTTGTTAAGCACATTTTTACTCCTGAACTGATTTAGTGTTGCCATAACAAAGGGGTTGAATATAGCTTTTCATTTATAATTCATTTCTAAACATAAAAAAACTACAGAATTCCACAATATAGGTTATTGTGTATAGAACAGTGACACAACATCTAAATGTAAATCATTTTAAATTCAGGCTGTAACAACATGTGTAAAAAGTCAAGGGGTGTGAATACTTTCTGAAGGCACTGTAAGTACTGTGAACGGGATAAATAAAGCTTTCAGGATTTGAATCATGAACTTAACAGAAATAAATGTTATGGGTCAGAAGAGATGTGCATCAACACAAAATATACAGTACACGATGTATGAATTTCAAAAGGAGGCCTTGGAGTGAATTGAGAGAGAGAGAGAAAAAACTCTGAGGAACATAGTCTTATTTTCTTTCCCTCAACAATAGATCTATGGAAAGTGATGCTTTGGATTGGATTTTTTTCAATCTGCTGGATATTTTTTTTTCCCAGTGTAAGTGCATCTCCCTGCATTTCAATGGAGTCACGAGTGCATCTTGTATCTCAATATTAGATGTGGTATACAGTAGTAAGCTACCTCCAGAAAACCAGTGTGGAAATAGGAAGCAGGAGGGTTCTCAAATCATAGAAGACTAAGGAATTTCATTACCCAAATGTATCGTACGAAGCTGCCAGGAAATTGCGATGTGAGTGACCATTTAGGGAAAAACATATTTCATTAGCAAATGAATGGCCGGAGTAGGACAGCCTTGGCATCTTTGCTGAGTTGGATGAAGAAGAAGTCAGAAAAAATGTGTTGTAAATGGCCAGTGCTGATAAAAGGCACGCTGGCCATATTTAATACTAGATTGCTCTAATTAAAGTATTTGATATCCTGAGTCCGGCAACACCACCACCCAGTGACTATTAATAGTCCTGGCTTGTGCTTCATGGAGAGCAATAATTCTGGGTAATTTTATTAATAAAATAATTTCTCTTTCTTTCCCCCCTGCTATGCCTCGACCACATTTATATATTAGCACCTTGCTTGCCCCAACACACTGTCCCGCAATGAATCACTTTAAAAATGCATGAATCCTTTGTCGCTCTCCCTCTCCCCCTATTTTTTCCCTTTCTCTCTCTCCCCCTCTTTTCCCCCTTTCTCTCCTCCTCTTTTTTCCCCTTCTCTCCTCCTCTTTTTTCTCCATTTCTCTCTCTCCTTCTAGCTCGTTCTTTTGAGCTCATCTTTGCTTGGTCGGTTTGTCTGTCTGTCTGTCTGTCTGTCTATCCATCTGTCTGTCCATCTGTTTCTCCATCTTCACTCCGCCGCCACCCCCCCCCCCCTCTCTCTCACCCTCTCTCCTCCTCTCATTCTCTCTCTAAGTCTGACTAAGTCCCATAATGGATCCTGGCTGAAGAGATAGACTGCTGTCCCCTAAGAGAAATAATACAGAGGCAGACAGAGGGATTCCAACACCGCCTTCATAAGGAAAACCATTCAGATTGGAGTTCAAAATATGAAGATCAATTGCAAATGACTGAATTCAAGCAGACATGGGTGTGCAGTAAAATGTATACAAGAACCATCCCTATTTCTTTTGCAGTTAGCCTCAAAATTCCATCTGATTTGATAGGATAGCACGTCTTATCCTTTCCAATCCTAACTTGTCATACAAATCAAATCACAATCAACTCACACGTAAGACATGAATCATGTCTACAGCAAAAAACTTAAAATGTAATGTTAGTGTTCTTCCCCTAAACACACAAAAAAACTTTCAAATTCTTACCTTTCCAACGTAGAGAGGTTCTGTGCCTGTGTACTCCTCCACCACAAAGAACTGGTTCCACACCCATCCCCTCTTCACTCGTTCATGGGACATGAGCTCCTGCTCCTTAGTTTCTCCCTTGGCCATGCCACTAGTCCTCTCCGACCATCCACAACTACAGCAATGCAAAAGCCAAAGGGCCGTCAACAGGCTACATGCTCCCAGTCTCCAAGAGGGAGCCATTTTGGAAAATCCTGCTTGGCTCTACATGTGACGGGGATTTCCAAAGAGGTGAAAAGAGTCCTCAAACCGGCAATGTTGAAGAAATTAAACCCAGAGGCCAACCAAAATCTCTGTTCTAGGACACTTGAATTAATCCACAAGATTCTTAAGTATTCTATTGTCTTAAATAGTTCTATTGTCTTAAATAGTTCCACCTCAGGACACAGGGCATGCCATGGCACATCATGACTCAGTGAATTTAGACAGGCTACAGAAGGTTTGTTCTCTGTGCAGAAGAAACTTGGCAAATCATTTTGAACCGGCCTTATCTTTCCCATGTAATCTTCTCCATCGGGTTTTTCCCTGACTTATCTCACCCGTCTACACTGGTATCAAATTCATTCGGGTAACAGAGATGTGTTTTGTTACTGTACAAGTGAAAACTGCATTCAAGATTTCAAAGACAAACTTTCCCATATGTTCTAAGGCAGCTTCATTCTTTCAATCTTTACCACAAGTATTGTGGTGAAGGGAGTGGGCCTGATAATGATTTTTTTTAACTCCCTGAGAATTAAAATTGACACTTTCCATCCATACGTGGTCATTTACTTGATTCCAATACATTAATTTGGGAAATCATTTAATGGATAGGGTCCTTCAAAAAGATCATGGGACCGATAACCATTGAAACGGCATTTGTATAATTGTCAAGGACAATGTGGGTTTTACCTGGTATGACAAGGTTCAAATCTTACAGAAACCCATAGTGAGATACCCAAGGCTATCTCCAAACTATTGGAACTGATTTTCACTAAAATGCTTAGTTATCTTTCACAATATCTTTGTTCTGTATTTTCTAACTCATTAGCAATGGATTTCAAAGAAAAGTGGATCATTCTGATACTCGGGTCCTCAGATCAAAAGGTTCTCTCCAGGTCCAGGATCCTAGGGTTGTGTGTATGGTCCAGCTGCCGTCTCTTGTCACTTCATTCCAGTATTAGAGAACAGTATCCTTCAGGAGACTCCATTGGCTCAGATCTTATTTTGTTCCATAATTCTTCTGGATGATTCAGGCAGTGAGAGGACCCCCATAAAGTGCTGAGAGTAGTGGCAAAACCTGCAAAAGACCAGAAAGAATAGCATAGGTTACCATCACATTTTCCTGTAGAACAGAGATGGCATCCATCACTGGTTGGGCTTTAACACTGCAGGGTCTTTCATCACACAGTATATGAAATTGTATACATTTTCCAAACACGCACTGGAAACAAAACGTGTTCAAGCCTGAACTCATTTATCTTTTTATTAGCTCTTCACAACTCGAGCCACAATAATGAAAATGTGTTTGTTTTTCTTCGGATTATCTGGAGCGAACTGTTTTCAGCTGGTCTGCTGTTGTGTTCGACAAGAAACCCGAACAATGTGCTCTAAGAGCGATGGCGCAGTACTGTACGAGG
Source organism: Salvelinus fontinalis (assembly GCF_029448725.1). Lineage (NCBI taxonomy): Eukaryota > Metazoa > Chordata > Actinopteri > Salmoniformes > Salmonidae > Salvelinus > Salvelinus fontinalis. The sequence continues at coordinate 50,209,176 of NC_074682.1, forward strand.
GCAGAGAGCGCCAGGTGTGTGGAGGGGAGGATGCTGCAGAATAGAGGGAAGAGAGAAAGAGAGGGATGGTTCTTCTTCATGAGCCAGGCCACTAGCATCTGTCTGCTTTAGTCCGGCCAACCAAGCGGCCCTAACCCCGGCCAGCTGATTAATTGCATGAGGGAACACTAATTGGATAAAAGTATTAATTCAATCCATCACGGCAACAGCCCCCTAATGCCTCAAACAAACACTGCTGAGAGAGGCGGGAGTAGATAAGAGGCGGTACGTTGCTGTGAGGTGATGCGGCGAGGCGGGAGTAGATAAGATGCGGTGCTTTGCGGCGAGGCGTTACGAAGAAAGTAGATAAGAGGCGGTGCATTGCGGCGAGGTGGTGCGTTGCGGGAGTAGATAAGAGGCGGTGCGTTGCGGTGAGGCGGGAGTAGATACGAGGTGGTGCGTTGCGGGAGTAGATAAGAGGCGGTGCGTTGCGGTGAGGCGGGAGTAGATAAGAGGCGGTGCGTTGCTGTGAGACGGTGCATTGCTGTGAGGCGGGAGTAGATAGGAGGCAGTGCGTTGCTGCGAGGCGGGAGTAGATAAGAGGCGGTGTGTTGCTGTGAGGCGGGAGTAGATAAGAGGCGGTGCGTTGCGGCGAGCCTGCATCGCAGGAAAAGGTTGCGATTAATGGGCTTTGTGAAACCTTTAGAACGGGCAAAAAATAAATTTTAGTGTGTCTGTGGTGTCACCACCTCAAGGCGAAGAGATTGCAGCACCAGTGGGAGGAAGATGTCGAGGAAAGCTGTTTCGAGCTGCTTCAGGACAGCAGTTGTTTAACCTACTGTGCCTTTGTGCTAGCTGGGTGAAGCTCTCCAATATTTCGATGCCTACAAGCTATTTTTTTTTTTGTTTCTGTAAAATTATTCAAATTCAGACTGAGGTCAAACGAACACTGTGCATGGTATTTGCAATTGAGCTCTGTGAATGAAGCCAAAGAATAGGAAGTAGGAAAGCATAGTTTTAAAGGCCTCTCGGTTTTGAGGCAGAGTTTTGAGGCAGGGTTTTGTGGCAGGGCTTTGTGGCAGGCTTTGTGGCAGGGCTTTGAGGCAGGGCATTGAGGCAGGGCATTGAGGCAGGGCATTGTTGCAGGGTTTTGAGGCAGGGTTTTGAGGCAGGGCTTTGAGGCAGGGCTTTGAGGCAGGGCTTTGAGGCAGGGTTTTGAGGCAGGGTTTTGAGGCAGGGCTTTGAGGCAGGGCTTTGAGGCAGAGTTTTGAGGCAGAGTTTTGAGGCAGGGTTTTGAGGCAGGGTTTTGAGGCAGGGTTTTGAGGCAGGGTTTTGAGATAGGGTTTTGCATCGCATTTGTGCAGCAATGTAGGTATGAGACACTCTCCCTGAACACATATTGAACTCTAAAATGTAAATTCCAACATGGCCTTGAATAACAATGACCAAGTTGTGTAAGGAGAACACAATCATATATACCTGTAGATATTGTATACAAAGTACAACATCTGCGAAGTGTGAACATACGGTATATTTACATAATCAGATACCACTCTGATATATACAGCCCAACCATGAATAAAATGCATGGCATCATGGCAGACTGCACAATTGAGTTGTTAGATGCTTTCCATTTGATTGTGTCATGTATTTGGTTGTGAAAAGCTGTGATCTGATAGCTTTGTTTTCAGTCTTGTATAATACTGAGTACTAGCAGCACTACCGTGTGTCCCTCAGTCTTGTATAATACTGAGTACTAGCAGCACTACCGTGTGTCCCTCAGTCTTGTATAATACTGAGTACCAGCAGCACTACCGTTTGTCCCTCAGTCTTGTATAATACTGAGTACTAGCAGCACTACCGTTTGTCCCTCAGTCTTGTATAATACTGAGTACTAGCAGCACTACCGTGTGTCCCTCAGTCTTGTATAATACTGAGTACTAGAGACACTACCGTGTGTCCCTCAGTCTTGTATAATACTGAGTACTAGCAGCACTACCGTTTGTCCCTCAGTCTTGTATAATACTGAGTACTAGAGACACTACCGTGTGTCCCTCAGTCTTGTATAATACTGAGTACTAGAGACACTACCGTTTGTCCCTCAGTCTTGTATAATACTGAGTACTAGAGACACTACCGTGTGTCCCTCAGTCTTGTATAATACTGAGTACTAGAGACACTACCGTTTGTCCCTCAGTCTTGTATAATACTGAGTACTAGAGACACTACCGTGTGTCCCTCAGTCTTGTATAATACTGAGTACTAGCAGCACTACCGTGTGTCCCTCAGTCTTGTATAATACTGAGTACTAGCAGCACTACCGTGTGTCCCTCAGTCTTGTATAATACTGAGTACCAGCAGCACTACCGTTTGTCCCTCAGTCTTGTATAATACTGAGTACTAGAGACACTACCGTTTGTCCCTCAGTCTTGTATAATACTGAGTACTAGAGACACTACCGTGTGTCCCTCAGTCTTGTATAATACTGAGTACTAGAGACACTACCGTTTGTCCCTCAGTCTTGTATAATACTGAGTACTAGCAGCACTACCGTGTGTCCCTCAGTCTTGTATAATACTGAGTACTAGCAGCACTACCGTTTGTCCCTCAGTCTTGTATAATACTGAGTACTAGAGACACTACCGTTTGTCCCTCAGTCTTGTATAATACTGAGTACTAGAGACACTACCGTTTGTCCCTCAGTCTTGTATAATACTGAGTACTAGAGACACTACCGTTTGTCCCTCAGTCTTGTATAATACTGAGTACTAGCAGCACTACCGTTTGTCCCTCAGTCTTGTATAATACTGAGTACTAGAGACACTACCGTTTGTCCCTCAGTCTTGTATAATACTGAGTACTAGAGACACTACCGTTTGTCCCTCAGTCTTGTATAATACTGAGTACCAGCAGCACTACCGTTTGTCCCTCAGTCTTGTATAATACTGAGTACTAGCAGCACTACCGTTTGTCCCTCAGTCTTGTATAATACTGAGTACTAGCAGCACTACCGTTTGTCCCTCAGTCTTGTATAATACTGAGTACTAGCAGCACTACCGTTTGTCCCTCAGTCTTGTATAATACTGAGTACTAGAGACACTACCGTGTGTCCCTCAGTCTTGTATAATACTGAGTACTAGAGACACTACCGTGTGTCCTTCAGTCTTGTATAATACTGAGTACTAGAGACACTACCGTGTGTCCCTCAGTCTTGTATAATACTGAGTACTAGCAGCACTACCGTGTGTCCCTCAGTCTTGTATAATACTGAGTACTAGCAGCACTACCGTGTGTCCCTCAGTCTTGTATAATACTGAGTACTAGAGACACTACCGTTTGTCCCTCAGTCTTGTATAATACTGAGTACTAGCAGCACTACCGTTTGTCCCTCAGTCTTGTATAATACTGAGTACTAGCAGCACTACCGTTTGTCCCTCAGTCTTGTATAATACTGAGTACTAGAGACACTACCGTGTGTCCCTCAGTCTTGTATAATACTGAGTACTAGAGACACTACCGTTTGTCCCTCAGTCTTGTATAATACTGAGTACTAGAGACACTACCGTTTGTCCCTCAGTCTTGTATAATACTGAGTACTAGAGACACTACCGTTTGTCCCTCAGTCTTGTATAATACTGAGTACTAGAGACACTACCGTGTGTCCCTCAGTCTTGTATAATACTGAGTACTAGCAGCACTACCGTGTGTCCCTCAGTCTTGTATAATACTGAGTACTAGAGACACTACCGTGTGTCCCTCAGTCTTGTATAATACTGAGTACTAGCAGCACTACCGTTTGTCCCTCAGTCTTGTATAATACTGAGTACTAGAGACACTACCGTTTGTCCCTCAGTCTTGTATAATACTGAGTACTAGCAGCACTACCGTTTGTCCCTCAGTCTTGTATAATACTGAGTACTAGCAGCACTACCGTTTGTCCCTCAGTCTTGTATAATACTGAGTACTAGAGACACTACCGTTTGTCCCTCAGTCTTGTATAATACTGAGTACTAGAGACACTACCGTTTGTCCCTCAGTCTTGTATAATACTGAGTACTAGAGACACTACCGTTTGTCCCTCAGTCTTGTATAATACTGAGTACTAGCAGCACTACCGTTTGTCCCTCAGTCTTGTATAATACTGAGTACTAGCAGCACTACCGTTTGTCCCTCAGTCTTGTATAATACTGAGTACTAGAGACACTACCGTTTGTCCCTCAGTCTTGTATAATACTGAGTACTAGAGACACTACCGTGTGTCCTTCAGTCTTGTATAATACTGAGTACTAGAGACACTACCGTGTGTCCCTCAGTCTTGTATAATACTGAGTACTAGCAGCACTACCGTGTGTCCCTCAGTCTTGCATCTATGAATTATTGTGATGTTAAAAGGTTATGACGTGTGACATTTAGAGGAAGAAGCGGCAAAGATGACTCAAGTCACAATTCAACATGACTTTTTGATCCAATGGAAAAACCTTGACATCTAGGAGGGAAAAAACTAAATTAGAAATAAATAGAATAAGAAAAAAATAAATGCAATGAAAGGAGAAGATTAAATCCAATTTAATATGGTAAAATTAATCATTTACATCGTTCACATTGAACAAAAGTCGGCCAAAATATCCTTGCAAGTCTTTTTGCTCGACTTTAATTGATCCAAAATATAATTTTTCATGTCTCCAATTAGACTCGTATGTTTTAGCTAAAGAGCTGACTTCAAAGTTAAAGTCGTTGTTTATTCCTTTCCGCCTCAAAGGCAAACGGCTTGGGGAGAAAACCCCAGATTAAATCATTTTTTGCCTATCTACGCTTACCCTGCCCCTTTAACTCTAGATATTTTAACTGTGTGCTTGGCAGTGCGTATATGATTAATTAGAAACCATTTGTATCAAAAACTTTTCTGGGTGAACATACAGCTCTGAAGTTGCTCTCTAACCGAAACATTTGCTTGACTCCAAACCAAGCCGCTTGGCATTTCAAAACAGCAACCAGACTGCCAAATCCTTGTTTTTCTAGCTCACTCTGGGAATTTCATTAAGTGCGTATGCATTTACTCTTAATGAGGTCCAAAAAAAGTATAAAACCCTAATGAGTTGGAGAGAGAGGGAAAGCGCACGATAGAGAGAAGTCTCGTTCTCTATCGCAACTTGGCCACACAAGAGAGGTCGTGGAAGCTCGTTGCTAGTAGCCGGGCTAATTAGCGCTGAGTCAATTAAAGACATTCCAAGCAGGGGCAAGCCAGCTAGCCGATACAGTACAGTCGCAAGGCATCTCTTTCACCCCAAAAGCTATTAGCAAGCTCTGCAGTCATTCGTGAAATTTTAGGGCAGTGGATTGATTCTTAAACATGGCTGCTGTTTCACATCAGTGGTCGTGCCCAGAGCAGGCCCCCTGACAGCTGGCAAGCGGCAGACGACGGACTGGGAGACTGATCACTGCAAAGTGATGGGCGTGGGGCCAGTGACCGGGCGACAGGCCCTCTCAGTCACTCCCCCCCACCCCTCCATTACGCCTATCAGCTCTCGCTTTCTCTCAGTCCCTCTCATCCTTCTCTTCTCATCCTTCTCTTCTCTCACTTTGTCATCTTTCTCACAATTATCCTCTTCTTCTACTCTCTCCACCTCCCCATATCATCCTCTTCACCTACTACTGTATTCACCTCCCCATTCCGTCCTCTTCTCCTACTATCTCCTCTTCTTCTACTGTCTCCACCTCCCATCTCCTCCTCTTCACCTCCCCATCTCATCCTCCTCTTCTCCTACTGTCTCCACCTCCCCATCTCATCCTCTTCTCCTACTGTCTCCACCTCCCCATCTCATCCTCCTCTTCTCCAACTGTCTCCAACTCCACATCTCATCATCCTCTTCTCCTACTATCTTCACTTCCCCATCTCATCCTCCTCTTCTCCTACTGTCTCCACGTCCCCATCTCAGTCTCCACGTCCCCATCTCAACCTCTTCTCCCACTCTCTCCTCCCACTTCCTCTTCCTCTTCTCCCACAGTCTCCACCTCTCCCTCAGTCTCCTCCTCTCTACCTCTCCCTCTGGTTTTCTTCTAATATCATTCCATACTCTTCCTCTCTCCGCCTCTGCAGCTGAAGCCTACTATGGTGGTTTAATAGAACACTTTAATAGTAAAAACTCATCCTTACTTCTTATCCTGCTAACTTTTAACAGTCTATCCCTTTCTAACTCTCACTTTCTTAGTCTCTCCCACTTAGCTACTTTACCTCAGTTACATTTCTCTCCCTACGTCTCCCTTTGACTCCTTTTATCTCAATTTATCTCCATTTCACTCCCCACGTCTCCCTTTCCCTCCCCACGTCTCCCTTTCCCTCCCCACGGCTCCCTTTCCCTCCCCACGGCTCCCTTTCCCTCCCCACGGCTCCCTTTCCCTCCCCACGGCTCCCTTTCCCTCCCCACGGCTCCCTTTCCCTCCCCACGGCTCCCTTTCCCTCCCCACGGCTCCCTTTCCCTCCCCACGGCTCCCTTCCACCCCTACGGCTCCCTTTCTCTCCCTACGGCTCCCTTTCTCTCCCTTTCTCTCCCTACGGCTCCCTTTCTCTCCCTACGGCTCCCTTTCTCTCCCTACGGCTCCCTTTCTCTCCCTTTCTCTCCCTACGGCTCCCTTTCTCTCCCTACGTCTCCCTTTCTCTCCCTACGGCTCCCTTTCTCTCCCTTTCACTCCCTACGTCTCCCTTTCTCTCCCTACGGCTCCCATTCACTCCCTAACTCATCCATTCTCCCCCTACGTCTCCCAACCTCTCCCTACGTCTCCCTACGGCTCCCAACCTCTCCCTACGGCTCCCAACCTCTCCCTACGGCTCCCAACCTCTCCCTACGGCACCCAACCTCTCCCTACGGCACCCAACCTCTCCCTACGGCACCCAACCTCTCCCTACGGCACCCAACCTCTCCCTACGGCACCCAACCTCTCCCTACGGCACCCAACCTCTCCCTACGGCACCCAACCTCTCCCTACGGCACCCAACCTCTCCCTACGGCTCCCAACCTCTCCCTACGGCTCCCAACCTCTCCCTACGGCTCCCTTTCTCTCCCTACGTCTCCCTTTCAATCCCTACGGCTCCCTTTCAATCCCTACGGCTCCCTTTCAATCCCTACGGCTCCCTTTCAATCCCTACGGCTCCCTTTCAATCCCTACGGCTCCCTTTCTCTCCCTTCCTCTCCCAACCTCTCCCTACGGCTCCCTTCCTCTATCTACGTCTCTGTTTGATGGTGCGTGTATCTGATGGTCAGTCTCAGCGGAGGGAGAGAGCAGCAGACTGAGGGTCCGCCACTCAACATACCTCTGCTCTCCCTTTCCTCCACTGGCCAAAAAGGGACACCTTCTTCCAGATGATGGCAAAACTCAAGTTGAACCACATCATTTCTACCTCATGTACAAATTCATGTTGTAACGCCAATGAACAGAGAAAGTTAAATATTCCTCCATATTAAAAAAGACCCAAGCTGCTAAGAACAACTCAAGCATATGGATAGACCTTCCTACTCATTCATTACAGCTGCACTGCTGGTTGTAGCGCTGAGCGGAAATAGGAAGAATGCACATTTTATTGCTTATGAAAGTGTTGATTACAAAGTGCTGAGTAAGAACTTGAAACTCACTCATAAAAACAGCAGCTCTTCGCTGTATTCATTGACAGACTCTCTAGTTTTAAAAGTTTTGAAAACTCACAGTATCAACTTTGCTGTAGTTTTATTTTCTGCCAGCTACGTTACTGCAGACACAGTCATCTGAGCCATCCAATTGGCCAGTGGTAGGCCTATAGTGCAATTGATTTGCACTCTGGGCCCGCCGGGAAAGCAGAGTTTTTACCTTCAGACACATGAAATGGTTCAAAATGGAAATGCATTGCGAGACAACTTTTTTTTTTAAACAGGAACTCAATGTTTTTTTTTTACAGAAGTGTTTGAGATCGACTAAAAATGCTTTGGAGATCAACCAGTTGATTGACCGGTTGGTTACCGTGTCTTTAAGCACACGTCTGACATCCCTAGTGTCACTGCAATTTCACCACATCGCTCCTTTAATTAACAACGTGTCATTTCAGGGAGACAAGAAATAGACTGAATTGATTACAATCTAAGGGGGAGGGGGTGAGGGATTATGTTCGGAAGCTAATAGCTAATAGTTATCACATAACCCTCCTTTAACCCCCCCTCTCCTTCCTCCTGTGTTTTTTATATTACTCATTTTGATTCGTCCACCGATTAAGTATCTGCTCAACACTGTCCCTAGACGTCCCCCATACCCTCCTCCCTCGCTTTCCACCCCCCCCATCTCGTATCAGATGGATGAAAGCGATCATCAAAGCAGGACCCACAGTCTGCTTATTCAAGTGAGCCCTGCCGCCAGAGTCAAATCCCCTTTGCCATGCTTATTAAAAAAGCCTATTTTGTCATCTCCAGTCCTAATTTGTCACAGTTGCTTGGGTTCCGTGGCCATGGTGTTGAGGAGAAAAACCACTGCTTTGGCGTGAAATGTTTGTGGTCTCACTTTATCTGGAGTTTTAATGGGTAGTCTAATTCAAGATTGACAGAGAAAGAGTGGGTTGTGAGTTCAGTAGACTGAAAACATAACAATTGTGCTCACACAAGGAGCATTAGAACTGTGGTGGAATAATTTACTACTTTTCATAACAGTTTTAAAGCATTTCCATGAAAGTAAACAAGTAATGTAATTTCATGGAAAAACAGCTTACCTTTAAATGTGTTTATTTTAAAAAGGCTTGCCTAGGACACCAACACCTATGCATTGTGGATAGGTAATGACAGAATAGACTAGAATATCCATATCTACCTAGATCAAAGAGAGTATTTGCTAAAAGCATCTTCTGGATCATCATATTGTGTAAATGTGTTTTCAAGTCTCTTCAGCTACACACAAAAATGTACTAATTTAACACACAAGATCATTTGGATGCACTCGTTGTAAAAACATTCCTCTCAAAATACAGAATTTGAGAAAATATCTAATTATGCATTCAAAACATCTCCAGACACCACACTGAAACATTTGATCTCATGAATTACTAAAATCCCATTGATGTTACGATATCCAGACATTGACTGCATCCAGACTGCAATGCTCCAGCGACTATTATTGTTAGAACCTTCACCTTGTGAAAGACATTCTGCATCCAAAAGACCCAGTGTCCTATTGGCAGGGCCAGCTCTAGTCTTTTGGGGGCCCTGTGCGAGAATTTGGCATGGGGCGGAGAAAAATGTTTGCTGTTTTAAAACACATTCCCTGAAATTCTACAAATGTTTTTATGACTGATGTTATGTTAATTTGACATCTGACTGAGAATGACTAACACAAACAAATGGGTGCCTCCTGTCGGTCAGGGCTTGTTCAGTATTCAGCCATGATTACTACATGTTTAGATAGCTGGCTAGATTTGTAAAGGCAGTCATTGTTGTTCTCCCCCTTAGACGAGGAGGAGCATGGATAGGACCAAGATGCGGATTGAGGGAAATAAGCCATCTTTTAATGACAACAGCAAACAAGACACTACAAAACTACAAAACAACAAATGTGACTAACCTTCAACCGTCCTGTGAGGACACAGGAACAAACACCCACAAAACCCCAGTGAAACCCTGGCTGCCTTAGTATGACTCTCAATTAGAGACAAACGATACACACCTGTCTCTAATTGAGAATCATACCAGGCCGAACACAAAACCCAACCTAGAAATACAAAACATAGACTGCCCACCCAAAACACACGCCCTGACCATAAACACATACAAAAACAACATAAAACAGGTCAGGACCATTACAAGATTAAATAAGAATCTAAAAATTGTTAGCTGACATGGTTAATTGAGTGAATGTCAGTGACTGACATAAGAGAAAAACTGCTGATGCAAAATCAAATTTCGAAATTGCACCTTGTGTATTCTATTATTCCAATTATAATCACTAAGTTGTGTGTGTGTGTATATATATTTATATACACATATACATGCACACACTCAGCAAAAAAAGAAACGTCCCTTTTTCAGGACCCTGTCTTTCAAAGATAATTTGTAAAAATCCAAATAACTTCACAGATCTTCATTGTAAAGGGTTTAAGCACTGTTTCCCATGCTTGTTCAATGAACCATAAACAATTATTGAACATGCACCTGTGGAACGGTCATTAAGACACTAACAGCTTACAGACAGTAGGCAATTTAGATCACACTTATGAAAACTTAGGACACTAAAGAGGCTTTTCTACTGACTCTGAAAAACACCAAAAGAAAGATGCCCAGGGTCGCTGCTCATCTGCGTGAACGTGCCTTAGGCATGCTGCAAGGAGGCATGAGGACTGCAATGTGGCCAGGGCAATACATTTCAATGTCCGTACTGTGAAATGCCTAAGACAGCGCTACAGGGAGACAGGACGAACAGCTGATCGTCCTCGCAGTGGCAGACCACATGTAACAACACCTGCACAGGATCGGTGCATCCAAACATCACACCTACTGGACAGGGACAGGATGGCAACAACTACAGAGTTACACCAGGAACGCACAATCCCTCCCTCAGTGCTCAGACTGTCTGCAATAGGCTGAGAGAGGCTGCACTGAGGGCTTGTAGGTCTGTTGTAAGGCAGGTTCTCACCAGACATCACCGGCAACAACGTCGCCTATGAACACAAACCCACCGTCACTGGACCAGACAGGACTGGCAAAAAGTGCTCTTCACTGACGAGTCGCGGTTTTGTCTCACCAGGGGTGATGGTCGGATTCGCGTTTATCGTTGAAAGAATGAGTGTTACACCGAGGCCTGTACTCTGGAGCGGGATCGATTTGGAGGTGGAGGGTCCGTTATGGTCGGGGGCGGTGTGTCACAGCATCATCGGACTGTGCTTGTTGGCATTGCAGGCAATCTCAACACTGTGCGTTACAGGGAAGACAACAACTCCCTCATGGTATCTTTCCTGCAGGCTCATCCTGACATGACCCTCCAGCATGACAATTCCACCAGCCATACTGCTCGTTCTGTGCGTGACTTCCTGCAAGACAGGAATGTCAGTGTTCTGCGATGGTCAGCGAAGAGCCCGGATCTCAATCCCATTGAGCATGTCCTGGGACCTGTTGGATGGGTGAGGGTGAGGTCTATGACCATTCCACCCAGAAATGTCCGGGAACTTGCAGGTGCCTTGGTGGGGTAACATTTCACAGCAAGAACTGGCAAATCTGTTGCAGTCCATAAGGAGGAGATGCATTGCAGTACTTTATGCAGCTGGTGGCCAGACCAGATACTGACTGTTACTTTTGATTTTGACCCCCCCTTTGTTCAGGGACACATTATTCAATTTATGTTAGTCAAATGTCTGTGGAACCTGTTCAGTTTATGCCTCAGTTCTTGAATCTTATGTTCATACAAATATTTACACATGTTAAGTTTGCTGAAAATAAACGCAGTTGACAGTGAGGACGTTTCTTTTTTTTGCTGAGTTTATGTATACACACACAGTTTGGACACACCTACTCATTCAAGGGATTTTCTTTATTTTTACTATGATAGTCCCACTAAGCTTAATCCAGATGGGATTGCATATTGCTGCAGAATGCTGTGGTAGACATGCTGGTTAAGTGTGCCTTGAATTCTAAATCACAGACAGTGTCACCAGCAAAGCCATCACATCACCATCACATCTCCTCCTCCATGCTTCACGGTGGAAACCACACATGCGGAGATCATCCGTTCACCTACACTGCATCTCACAAAGACAAGGCGGTGGGAACCAAAAATCTCAAATTGGGACTCATCAGACCAAAGCACAGATTTCCACCGGTCTAAGGTCCATTGCTCGTGTTTCTTGGCCCAAGCAAGTCTCTTCTCATTATTGGTGTCCTTTAGTAGTGGTTTCTTTGAAGCAATTTGACCATGAAGGCCTGACTCACTCAGTTTCTTCTGAACAGTTGATGTTGAGATGTGTCTGTTACTTGAACTTTGTGAAACATTTATTTGGGCTGCAATCTGAGGTGCAGTTAATTACCGATTTCTGAGGCTGGTAACTCTAATGAACGTATCCTACAAATGAACTTTTAACAAGGCACACCTGTTAATTTAAATGAATTCCAGGTGACTACTGTACCTCATGATAGTGGTTGAGAGAATGCCAAGAGTGTGCAAAGCTGTCATCAAGACAAAGGGTGGCTACTTTGAATAATCTCAAATATAACATATTTTGATTTGTTTAACCCTTTTTGGTTACTACATGATTCCATATGTGTTATTCACTATTATTCTACAATATACACTACAGTTCAACGGTTTGGGGTCACTTAGAAATGTCCTTGTTTTTGAAAGAAAAGCAATATTTTTGTTCATTAAAATAACATCAAATTGATCAGAAATGCAGTGTAAACATTGTTAATGTTGTAAATGACTATTGGAGCTGGAAACGGCAGATTTTTTTATGGAATATCTACATAGGCGTACAGAGGCCCATTATCAGCAACCATCACTCCTGTGTTCCAATGACACGTTGTGTTAGCTAATCCAAGTGTATCTTTTTAAAAAGGCTAATTGATCATTAGAAAGCTATTTTGCAATTATGTTAGCACAGCTGAAAACTTTTGTCCTGATTAAAGAAGCAATAAATCTGGCCTTCTTTAGACTAGTTGAGTATCTGGAGCATCAGCATTTGTGGGTTTGATTACAGGCTCAAAATGGTCAGAAACAAAGACTTTCTTCTGAAACTCGTTAGTCTATTCTTGTTCTGAAAAATGAAGGCTATTCCATGGGAGAAATTGCCAAGAAACTGAAGATCTCATACAACGATGTGTACTACTCCCTTCACAGAACAGCGCAAACTGGCTCTAACCAGAATAGAAAGACGAGTGGGAAGCCCTGGTGCACAACTGAGCAAGAGGACAAGTACATTAGAGTGTCTAGTTTGAGAAACAGACACCTCACTAGACCTCAACTGGCAGCTTCATTAAATAGTACCCACAAAACACCAGTCTCAACGTCAACAGTGAAGAGGTGACTCCGGGATGCTGGCCTTCTAGGCAGAGTTGCAAAGAAAAAGCCATATCTCATACTGGCCAACAAAAAGAACAGATTAAGATGGGCAAAAGAACAGACACTGGACAGAGGTACTCTGCCTAGAAGGCCAGCATCCCGGAGTTGCCTCTTCACTGTTGACGTTGAGACTGTTGTTTTGTGGGCTACAATTTTCCAGTTACAACATTAACAATGTCTACACTGTATTTCTGATGAATTAGATGTTATTTTAATGAACAAAAAATGTGCTTTTCTTTCAAAACCAAGGACATTTCTAAGTGACCCAAAACATTTAAACAGTACTGTATACACAGTACCAGTCAAAAGTTGACACCACTACTCATTCAAATCAAATGTATTTATATAGCCCTTCTTACATCAGCTGATATCTCAAAGTGCTGTACAGAAACCCAGCATAAAACCCCAAACAGCAAGCAATGCAGGTGTAGAAGCACGATGGCTAGGAAAAACTCCCTAGAAAGGCCAAAACCTAGGAAGAAACCTAGAGAGGAACCAGGCTATGAGGGGTGGCCAGTCCTCATTCAAGGGTTTTTCTTTATTTTTACTATTTTCTACATTGTAGATTAATAGCGAAGACATAAAAACTATGAAATAACATATATGGAATCATGCAGTAACCAAAAAAAGTGTTAAATAAATCAAAATATATTTGATATTTGAGCTTCTTTAAATTAGCCAACCTTTGCCTTGATGACAGTTTTGCACACTCTTGACATTCTCTCAACCAGCTTCATGAGGTAGTCACCTGGAATGCAGGCTAGCGGTCGCGGGCCCTAAGTGACCGCTTATGCCGTGTGTGCCTGGAACCGGCCCTGCCTATTTGCTAAGTCAATGATATGCAGCTGGCTGAAACTGGAGACTAGCATCCACATTGACACACACAAGGTAGCCAGGGAAAAACTGTCCAAAGAACGCTGAAGACCGTTGCCTCATATTAAGCCCTGTGTTTACTTACGGGATATAATGAGAGGTGACATATATTGTCAGAGCCTTGCTAAAGCTGGTAGCCTAATTACATTAATTGCTGCTTTCCACCCCCACTCACTCTCTCTACCTCTTTTCTCCCCTCTCCTCTCTCACTCCCTCCCTCCCTCCAGTACAGGCATGGCCCTGCAAAGCTCTTCAAAATCTGTCCACAGCAGAAAACTGCATCCCTGCCTTTCTCTCTCTGTCTTCAAATCAAATCAAATTGTAATTGTCACATGTGCTGAATACAACAGGTGTAGACCTTACTGTGAAAAGCTTACTTACAAGCCCTAAACAACAATGCCATTAATTAAAAAATAATAAGAATAAGAATAAAAACTAAAAGTAACAAATAATTAAAACAAATAATTAGAGCAGCAGTAAAATAACAATAACATCCCTGCCTTTCTTTCTCTGTGTCTTCATCCCTGCCTTTCTCTCTCTTTATCCCTGCCTTTCTCCATCTTCATCAGTCCCTCTCCCTCAATTTTTGTCTCACTCTTCTATGCCCTCTTCTTTTTGGTCATCTCCCCCTCTCCCCCTGTACAGACAGCCCCCTGACTACTGGCTGGCTGCACATGCCACACTGCCCACCACCGTGGCGCAGGCACGCACATGGGGCGCCCGCACTGCCAGCTGCGCAATTACTCAATCGTTCATCTCACGGGTGGCTGGCACACTGGAAGCCCCGGCTTTGGTCAATAATCAGGGGGTGCGAGAAAGCAGGAAGAGCAGGGAGAGCTGGTGAAGCTCTGAGGCTGGCCTGGCCAGAACGCTCACTGACTCTGACAGACAGAGGACGTACAAAGCAGCTGACAGCTGTCGGTACACATGGTCCCAGAACAGCAGAAAAGCATGGCTATCTGCTAGTTTCATCACTGTTGGAGAGTCAGTTCCTGTGAGCTCAGGTTCTTTGGCTCGTAAGGGGTCGAGGATAGGGCCAGGGGTTTGTCAGAGCTGATCCCAAACCTCTTGGGCAGAGGATTAGCCGAGCGGGTCACTCCGGGCCGAGGAAAAAGCTTGGCCACGTGCAATGTGCCTCCTCCAGTGTGATCCAACATCCACAAGCCACGGCAAGTCTCTGAGGAGGACCTCATTACATCATTAACCATCATCACTCAGGCGTGGACTGTCAAGTGATGGATGCTAAGCTAATCACACAACAGCAGGGGCATAATCAGTATTTTGCTACAATGTTGAGCCTCCTCCATCCGCATATACAGTCCTAACCATATGCATTTGGACACTGAAGCTAAAAAATTATTATTTGTCTATATTCTCCAGCTTGCTAAGCATGTCTTGGGGGTACGATCTTTGACCCTCTTAACTTCTCACTTACTATTCACGATTCATTCAGGATTATCCGTAACCATGGTAGCATCCACATTCATGTAGAAGTCTTTAAAAACATGATATTCTTATTGACAATGAAAGTGACTCAATATGACACAATACATTATTTACCATTGATTTCTATTGGGCACAAAAAGTTCTGAAACACAACCAAAACGAACTGCAAATGAATCCAACAAGTTTGTAGAGTCACAAGCTTGATGTAGTCATTGCATGCTAGGAATATGGGACCAAATACAAAACTTTTGACTACTAACTTTATTTATAAGAATCTTTAGAAGAATCTTTAGAGACGTCAGTAATTTTGAACTCCACATTTTTTGAGAAAAGAAGATTACTTGTTAAACAAAATCTATGAGTATTTGAGTTAGTATAAAATAAATCTCCCATTTTTTTGGGAGCACAGAATATAGTTCAGTATTTGCATTATTTATTTTATGCACTCATTATTACAAATCTTTATCAAGGGTGTCAATAATTTAAGATCCCAGTGCATCTTCCTCCATGTGAAGAAGTCATAGGTATTTGGACAAATTCACTTACAGTGTATCAGAGTAGTCAAAAGTTTAGTATTTGGTCCCATATTACTTGCATACAATGACAACGTCAAGCTTGTGCCATTAAGAGAAATGTAGCCTTTTTTTTTTTTTTTATAAAATTTTTATCCCATTTTCTCCCCAATTTTCGTGGTATCCAATTGCTAGTAATTACTACCTTGTCTCATCGCTACAACTCCCGTACGGGCTCGGGAGAGACGAAGGTCGAAAGCCATGCGTCCTCCGAAGTACAACCCAACCAGCAGTACTGCTTCTTAACACAGCGCGCCTCCAACCCGGAAGCCAGCCACACCAATGTGTCGGAGGAAACACCGTGTACCTGGCCCCCCTTGGCTGGCGCGCACTGCGCCCGGCCCGCCACAGGAGTCGCTGGAGCGCGATGAGACAAGGATATCCCTACCGGGCAAACCCTCCCTACCCCGGACGACGCTATGCCAATTGTGCGTCGCCCCACGGACCTCCCGGTCGCGGCCGGCTGCGACAGAGCCTGGGCGCGAACCCAGAGACTCTGGTGGCGCAGTTAGCACTGCGATGCAGTGCCCTAGACCACTGCGCCACCCGGGAGGCCTACTATTTTTTTTTTTTTAACTACTAATGGACCAATCTCGGTTCAATTATTGGAACTCCATTTCATTCGTTATTTTCTAAACGTAATGCACAGTTTCTCTAGAGACAAAATCAGATCAAGTCCAAACTGTGCAGTGTAGTAGAGAGTTGTAGTTTCCAACTGACCAATATTCTACACTGAACTAAAATATGAACGGAACATGCAACAATTTCTAAGATTTTACTAAGTTACAGTTGATATAAGGAAATCAGTCAATTTAAATGAATTCATTAGGCTTATAATCTATGGATATCACATGACTGGGAATATAGATGTGCATCTGTTGGTCACAGATACATATTTTTTTTTAAAGTAGAGGCATGGATCAGAAAACCAGTCAGTATCTGGTGCGACCACCATTTGCCTCAAGCAGCGCAATACATCTCCTTCTCATAGAGTTGATCAAACTGTTGATTGTGGCCTGTGGAATGTTGTACCACTCCTCTTCAATGGCTGTGCAAAGTTGCTGGTTATTGGCGGGAATTGGAATACGCTGTCGTACACGTTGATCCAGAGCATTCCAAACGTGCTCAATGGGTGACATGGCTGGTGAGTATGCAGGCCATGGATGAACTGGGATATGTTCAGCTTCCAGGAGATGTACAGATCCTTGCGACATCGGGCTGTGAATCATCATGCTGAAACATGAGGTGATGGTGGAGGATGATAGAACAACAATGCATCTCAGGATCTCGTCACGGTATCTTTGTGCATTCAAATTGCCATCTATAAAATGCACTTGTGTTCGTTGTCTGTAGCTTATTCTTGCCCATACCATAACCCCACCGCCACCATGGGGCACTGTGTTCCCAACACTAACATCAGCAAAACGCTCGTCATCTGCACAGTGCAGTTGAAACCGGGATTCATCTGTGAAAAGCACACTTCTCCAGCATGCCAGTGGTCATTGAAGGTGAGCATTTGCCCACTGAAGTCATTTACAACGCCAAACTGCAGGCAGGTCAAGACCCTGATGAGGACAACGAGTTTCCCTGAGACGGTTTCTTGATAGTTTGTGCAAAAATTCTTCACTTGTGCAAACCCACACTTTTATCAGCTGTCCGGGTGGCTGGTCTCAGACGATCCCGCAGGTGAAGAAGCCGGATGTGGAGGTCCTGGGCTTGCGTGATTACACGTGGCTATGCGGTTGTGAGGCCCCTTGGACGTACTGCCAAATTCTCAAAAAAAAACGTTGGAGGCGGCATATGGTAGAGAAATTAACATAACATTTAAGAGCTCTGGTGGACATTCCTGCAGTCAGCATGCCAATTGCAGGCTACCTCGAAACTTGTGGTCATTGTGTTGTGTGACAAAACTTCACATTTTAGTGGTCTTTTATTGTCCCCAGCAATTTTTGTTCAGTATACATAGTTTAATGAACGTGGTAATTAACTACAATGACCATAATCCATTGTGCACCTATTTGTCTGGTCTATGTGGCTCCGCAGACACGAAGGGGAAGAGATTTGATTTGATTAGGATCTCTTTTAGTCCTCATTTGGACAAATTTTCCAAGAGTCCTTAAACATTAAAACACAATCAGATGCGATCACATTTTCACACATAACTAACAGTCATATTACACTGCCATAGTGACCAGATAAATACTCTGACAAGAAAGAAGAATGTGCGATCAAGAGGGATAGAGAGCAGTTGCTTTGCGAGGTGTCTCTGCCTGAAAATATATGATCTAAGTAATTGATAGTTGTTATTCAGCAGTGCTAAAAGTATGTTTTATTTATTTTGAAGAACTACAAATATGGTGTCTGACAAATTTTGTCAGGCAGCAGCTGCAGCACTATATCGATAAGATGACTTGAAATGAAAAAGTACTCAAATATTATTTTTGTATATATAAACTGTTTTTTTAAAGTAATGTAAATAAATTATGGTTAAGTGATAAGCAGTAATTGGCAGTTACTACATGTACCATCATGGGACTTGTATTAATTGTTTTATTCTGTTGTTACAGCATTCAATCCACATAAAAAATAAATTTTTAAAAATCCTACCGAAATCTGAGATTATTTTTTAATAATCAAACTAAAACCAGACCGAGCTCAAAAAGCACTAATCACTCAGCACTAGTTTTGCCCAAACATGAGCAGCAGGTAGCCTAGCGGTTAGAGATGTGAACCAGTTTGAATACCATGTCTGACAAGGAAAAAAATCTGTCAGGAAGTGAGCTGGCAACCAGAGGCTTGTGACTCTACAAACTCTTTGGATGCATTTGTGATTTGTTTTGTGTTATGTTTTGCCCAATAGTAACTGAATGGTGAATGATGACTGTAGTAATTTTCTTTCTAAGTGAGTAGATAAGATGTTTCTGAACACTTCTAAAGTCATCTTGATAATGCCATGAGTAAGAAAAATCATGAAGGAATCATGAATAATAATGAGTGAGATGCCAGTCAGAGGCCATAACAAAACATGGTAACCTCATTGAACATGTCACCCTCCCTAGGAGAGGGGGTGTATTGTCGAAAATGTATTGTTAAAACGAGAGGCTGCCTGGATCTTTACATTTTAAGACCCTTGTTCCCTTCGGTCTCAACGTAGACTTTGATCTGAAGCCATTCTTGTGATTTTGCTATTCATTGTAAATGTTTGAAGGCCTATGTAGCCAAATTGTATCTATGATCATATGCTATCCATTCATGTTCTTTGTATGTTATTTCTATATCTAAGAATTAACCAATGATATCAGGCCATAACCGGCCATGATTACAGACACCTGTGTGACACTATATAAACTAGTGAATCGCAGTGTTTGTCATTATACCTTGATGAAGACAGTTTGTCTGTCGAAACGTCGGATATTAGGTTCTTAAATTATTGCATCTGAGCAGCTCTCATTTTCTTTTTCAAAACCTCTCAGCAGGGGAGATTAGTATTGGGGGGTATGATCTTTGTGCCTGTGTAATCTTCTCACTCATCATTCTTCACAATTCATTTATGATTACCCATAATCATGGTACAGTAGCATCCACATTAATGTAGAAGTGTCTTCTATTCATCTTCTATTCTTACTTACAATAAAAGTGACTCCAAATTCAGTTCCATTTGATTAAGATTAAGATTAGATTAAGATTACTTTATTTGTCAATTGTACACAAGGTCCAAAGGAAATTTGACTTCTGCTTTATCCCAACTTCTCAGAAAGACTCGCATAACAGGTTGGAGCAGTCATTTTGGGGGGTTAAGTGCCTTGCTCAAGGCAATAGCATCTAGGATTTGATACCATGATGGTTCCCAGCTCACTTCACAACAGCTTTTTTCCTCGTCAGACCTGGGATTCTAACCAGTTCGCCTCTCTGACTGCTAGGCTACCTGCTGCCCCTGTTTGGGAAAAACATAACCCAAAACACATCTAACGAGTTTGTAGTCACACAAGCCTGATGTAGTAATATGGGACCAAATAAACTTTTGGCTACTTTCATTCACTAGGAATGAATTTTTCCAGTGGTGGAAAAATAACTCAATTGTCTTACTTGAGTAAAAGTAAAGATACCTTAATAGAAAATGACAAGCAAAAGTGAAAGTCACACAATAAAATCCTACTTGAGTAAGTCTACAAGTATTTGGTTTAAATGTAATTGCTAAAATATATAAATACATTTCAAATTCCTTATGTTAAGCAAACCAGACGGCACCATTTTCTTGTTGTTTTTTATTTACCAATAGCCAGGGGCACGTTCCAACACTCACACTGTTTAGTGAGTCCGCCAGATCAGAGCCAGTAGAACCAGAGATGTACTCCTGATAAGTGTGAGAATTAGACCATTTTCCTGTCCGGCTAAGCATTCAAAATTACTTTTGGGTGTCAGGAAAAATGTATGGAGTAAAAAGTACATTTTCTTTAGGAAAGTAGTGAATTAAAAGTAAACGTTGTCAAGAATATAAATAGTAAAGTACAGATACCCCCCAAAAAAGTAATTAAGGAGTTTTTCAAGTATTTTTACTTAAGTACTTTACACCACTGAATTCTTTCAAGTATTTTGACTTCTTCAAATGGGGATACTGTACATAAAAAATTTCCTTTCTAAATGGTAAAACAGATACTGTTAGTATGAAAATACCCTCAAATAAAAGCTGACATCATGTAGTGTCGCTGAATATGAAACATCTAAAATCTAAACTGCTGGAGTATAGAGCCAATTAAAAAATGTAGCTTCACTGTCCAAATATATATGCAGGGGCGTGTAGCCCACTGACCCTGTGTACTCAAACAGCTTCAAGTGCTTTGTTTTCCATTGCAAAGTGATAGTTCAGTGATTTGATGTATTAAGATACTCGTTTCCTTACCTTGAAAACAGTCTATGGACAAGGAGAGACCTTAATCTACACTTTGGTTTTGTTAAAATGGCACTAAATGCTAATATTAGTAGTCCAAAACCGCATGCAATTCAATCGCTGAACTATGCCTTTATATTATCTCACGGTTTATTCTTAAAGATATGCTGAAGAGTTACACAACCAGGCCACAAAGCCACTGAGTCTGAAAGCGTGCTAATTGGGTGTTTTCATGCACACTACGTATTGACACTTAGTCAACGCATTATCACAGAACATCGTAAAATAGACAAATAACTTTGTGTACACTACACGTTTTTATAAATTCCAATTTGTAGCTAACGTTAGATAGGCTAGGGGTTATGGGTTAAGGTTAAGGGTTAAGGTTAGGGGTAGGGAACACAACAGCTAAGCAGTTAAAATTAGTAAGTAGTTGCAAAGTTTCTAATTAGCTAAAATGCAAAAGTTGATCATGTGATTCTAACACGCAACGTTTGGGTTGCCTGACCTTTGCGTTATATCCTCCCCGACCAACCTCCCTCCTATCATTTCAGTCTTATCTAACATACTGCTTTTATCAGTGATTGAAATGCACTGCATACCAAATTGTGTGGTGGACATGAACAAAAAAATCAGCTTTTTAGTATGTCTGTCACAAATTCCACAAGAAGTAATTTGTGTCTACTTCACAATAATTTGTGATAGTGTGATGTCAAAGTACTTCTACTGACCCACATGAGAAATAGCAAGAATCTTAGCCCCAAACAAGTTATTCAATTAGTTAAGAATGCTTAACATGAAACAAGAAACCAAAATATAAATGGGGGAAAATGTATTGTATTGGCAAAACACAAAACCCAGGACTCGTTTAATTTTTTTCATTTTCTCATTAAAGAAATATGCGACTTACTTATTTCTATCGTCAGATAGTTTTTTTACGACGGTCATTAGAATGTTTTTGTTTATAATCATGTTATGTAAAGTCTCTAATCTTTTAATATATTCAGGCCAATAAACATTTTATGAGGACTTCAGAAGCACAACCATCTCATGCGTTTCCTTTATTGCTGTACAAATCCAGATATAATATCTTGAGACAAAATAAATATTTTCTCAAGAAATTCGCTGCCCCCCTTTTGCCCTCAGAACAGCCTAAATTTGTCAGGGCATGGACTATACAAGGTGTCGAAAGCATTCCACAGGGATGGCCCATTTTGGCTCCAAAGCTTCCCACAGTTGTCTCAAGTTGTCTGGATGTCCTTTGGGTGGTGGACAATTCTTGATACATACGGAAAACCCAGCAGTGTTGCAGATTTTGACACAAACCGGTGTGCCTGGCACCTACTACCATACCCATTCAAAGGCACTTCAATCTTTTGTCTTGCCCATTCACCCTCTGAATGGCGCACATACACAATCCATGTGTCAATTGTTTCAAGGCTTAAAAATTATTCTGTAACCTGTCTCCTCCTCTTCATCTACACTGATTGAAATGGATTTAACTGAAATCAATAAGGGATCATAGCTTTCACCTGGATTCACCTGGTCAGTCTGTCATGGAAAGAGCATACTCTAGAACAGTGGAGAGTGTGGGTGAGTTATGTCACAGCGAGAGAGTTCTTCATGTTTTGTACACTCAGTGTATACTGTAACAAAACAAACAGTAGGCCATGTACACAAACATTAAGAACACCTGCTTTTTCCATGACAGACTGACCAGGGGCGTTGTCCACCACTACAACCCTGATATTCAGACCACCAAAGCAACAGGGACTTGGGAAAATAACAAAAGCACCTAACCAATGACAGACAAAGCTACAAAACTTCACTGCATCAGTGTGAGAAGACAAGTGGGAGCCCTGAATGACTTCCGAAGGTCTCGCTGTCTGGGAAGAGAAGCAACACCTTGGCTCTGATTTGAACACTTCATCATCAATCCCATTGTTGACCATTTATTTCTCTTGGAGGCTGCCTCCCCACTTCCCCCCTGCTCTCTCTTACAGTGCAGTTCATTTTCCCTGTGACAGCGGCACAGCTGGAATGCTTTCATTCCACCGCCATACATCCTGGGCCCAAGCCTCTGCGCACTAAGCCATAAGATTCCCATTAGACTGGGCAGTGGTCAGAGGAGGCCAGACTCCCAGTGTGTGTGAACCCTCAACCTCCTGATGTGTCAGAGCTACCTCCCTACCTCCCCGCCACCTCCCTACCTCCCCAAGTCCAGGTAAGCACACACCCTGGGTGGCCATTAGATTCCCATGAAGAAGACCACGGGAGAAAGGAGAAAAGGAAGCCCCATCCCAAGTTAGGTATTATGATGGTGAATTGGTTCCGCTGCACATCTGATTGAGTGAAAGGTTGAATGAAACCTAAAGAAAAAAAAGCTTGTTTCGACATTTAGAGAAATGAATGTGCAGTTTTAAGAAAGGTCAACCTGGTCAACCTTGTCGAGTGCAATACAGTCCTGAGGTTCATGATAGGAGACAATAACACTATTTCAATTGTCTTGAAAAAAGTTACATGTTTTCCCATGATATGGTATATAGATTTTTTTTTTACACGTGTGTAATGGATGGCTATGATAACATTGCCAGTCCCGCCCTGAGATCTGAAGTACTGTAATTGGTATCAACAGTGCTTCCAGAGCAGTGGTTTCCCAACCTTTCTCACTTACAGTAGCACCGCGCAGAGTACCCCGAAGTACCCCCTCATGGTCATTTTATCAGTAGGCCTGTGGTCTCATGGTTCTTCTCAAGGACCCCCTGTGGATAGGCCAAGTACCCCCAGGGGTCCTAGTACCACTGGTTGGGAACCACTGTTGTAGAGTATGTTTGATTATCTTGGCGTGAGTTCAAATCCCAGGTCTGCCGTGGACTGCTTAACGGCCTATACATGGACCACGAATGGTTTTGCTGAAGATTTACAGTATCTTAATTTGATCACTCTTCAAAACCCACATTAGTTATATTAAACCCACACGGTTATATTAACAGTATTGCACTTTTCATGTAGCTTACTTTTGGCCAGCTAATAGCTTAACCACCGAACAAGCAACATTATGGACTAAACGTTCAAATCCTGTTGCTGCAGGATTATTTTGCTGCAACAATATTGGTCAAATTAAGATCCTACACATCTGTACATGAATATACTGTAGTTTCGTATTGATGGCAGCAGCTGGAATTGAACCCACGTTCCCAGCGTTGCGAGTACCATGCTCTACCAACTCAGCCACACAGCTAAAGTTGAAAATGTGTAGATCATATGAGGACACTGCAGCTGATTTCACAGGTTAGCCTCATCATCACAAAACACACTTCCTCATCATCCCAGAGAGCCTTTTTGCAAATCAATAATTGGCTGACTGACCAACCACTGGCTACTAGAGACTACGTTACAAATATAAAGAGCTCCCTACAAGAGCACTGCTTTTTTCTCCACAGTCTTATAAATATTTTGACAATCCCAACCCAATTCTAACAAGACTCCAGGGAAAGCAGAAGAAAATATGTAGAGATTGCAGCCCTGGAATGTGTGGCAGCTAGGGAAAACCACCAGTAGCCTCCTTGAAAAGAAACTCAGAGATCTACATGGCAAGATAAATAGTTCAGTCGCCAAATATGAACCAGAGAGGAAGTCGTTATTACAGTATAACATAGAACTCAGATTTGTTCCTTGCCAACTGTCGGGGAGTCTGACAATGTCAAGAGCAGTCGTTAAAACAGATGGTCTACGCGACAGATACCACAAACTCACACGGCAAACAAATAGGTAACGAAGCCTCTTCCGCCCTTTAGGTGTCACATCCCCAGAGTTCACATTAGAAATCACTGTGTGTGTCGCCAATGGCACCCAATTCCCTGTATATAGTGCACAACTTTTGACCAGGGTCCATAGGGCTCAGGTCAAAAGTAGTGCACTATTTAGGGAATAGGGTGCCATTAGGGGCGCAGCTTAGAAATTCCTTTGTGCAGATGGCTCCTCGATCAACTGCAATATTCACAGTTGAGTATCAATATCAGTTGCTCGCTACCAAACAGCTGGCAAACGTGGTAGGGTGGCGGATGGGTAGCGGGCTTGGTAAATACTACATGATCCCGTGACCTCTGGATGTGCCTACATTGTCTTGTCACCGCTTAAATACAGCACTTGCTTGATTTGCAGCTCTCGTGCGGGGCCGTCTAATTTCTAGTTAGTGAGGCTGTGTTAGCTGCATGTTGTCCTTGTTGTATAGTGCTCATTATCACCCTTTATGAGCACTAAGGCACAGTGGTCATTATGGCCCATATAAAGGCTTCACAGAGCATTTGTAAAGCCTTCATAAGCACTACATAGATGATTCACTGAATATTTAAGTCGTACTACATATAGTGTGATAAGAATATCGCATAACCCATGATATACGAAGGCTTCATTTAGCCTTAAAACTTGTTTGTTTAAAGTAGGCTGCCTGTCATGATGAACTCAGTCACCTCAAGATACAGTGTTTTCGAAACACAGGCCCCTTCCCCATTCATTGCCATAGCAAGAGTAATACTCCGTGCCTACACACACTCCCACACTCTCTCGCTGTCACACAGCTCTGTCCCCGGTATGATTGACAGGCCCATTACACGAGTCGCCATTACTATATTGACTAATCAATCTATTCAATGTATTCCCTCATGGCAAAAAAAAAAAGGCAATCTATCTTTCGCATAAAATGTTGGAGGAGTGATTCGAAGGAGGAAAAGTGCAGGATTTCAATTGGTTGAATGGAGTAGCTAGATAATTGATGAGAGGAATCTACTTCAGGTGGTGTTTGGCCCAAAACATTGTTATCCTAACTTTCTCATCTAAAGAAATGAATGCAATATTAAACAGTGATGCATCGCATATGTCTTAACATGTATAATATTGCATGTACTTACTTAAAGAAGATACAACTCCAGAGTGGGGCAGTGGTCTAAGGCACTGTGTCTCAGTGCAAGAGGTGTCACTGCACTCCCTGGTTCGAATCCAGGCTGCTTCACATTCAGCTATGATTGGGAGTCACATAGGGCAGTGCACAATTGGCCTGGGGTAGGCTGTCATTGTAAATAAGAATCTGCTCTTTATTTAACTACGCAAGTCAGTTAAGGTTCAAATTTTTTTTTAAGTACTATGAATATACCTTTATCCCACAAAATATTAAAATCCAACAAGTACAGATCTCTTTCTTCCTCATCTTTGAGAACACAATGTACAAATCACCTCAAAATGTATGCAGAACAAAAACCTTCTCATTGATGGGGCGAAAAAATTTATACAATTACATACGCAGATATTATTTTTGACAATATCACAATATTATGTTTGTACTAGTCGGCTGTACCTGCACCAAAACTCCAGTATTTGTCCTTCTATAGCGTGTTCTCCATCTGCTTTTTAAATGGCGAGCCAATAAACTTTTTTGCACTTTTATTTCCTTGACTGATTAAAACTAGTTGTTTTCTAATGGCTCTCTGCAGCAGACATATAGTGAGCAATATGTTTGGAACATTAAATCACAATAAAATCTCAGTATCGAATCGCCATACATGTAGAATTGTGACAATCACAATAAATATTAGCACCAAAGTGTCGTAATGGGCCGAAACTTAAAGCTAATGTCAATCAGAACAAAAACACGATTTAGATTGTACGTGCAGGGCTCCTAATTCTGACCATGAAACAACCAGAGAACCCCTGAAACAACCAGAGAACCCTGAAACAACCAGAGACCCCTGACTCCCTGAAACAACCAGAGAACCCTGAAACAACCAGAGACCCCTGACTCCCTGAAACAACCAGAGAACCCTGAAACAACCAGAGACCCCTGACTCCCTGAAACAACCAGAGAACCCTGAAACAACCAGAGAACCCTGAAACAACCAGAGACCCCTGACTCCCTGAAACAACCAGAGACCCCTGAAACAACCAGAGACCCCTGAAACAACCAGAGACCCCTGAAACAACCATAGACCCCTGAAACAACCAGAGACCCCTGAAACAACCAGAGACCCCTGAAACAACCAGAGACCCCTGAAACCAGAGACCCCTGAAACAACCAGAGACCCCTGAAACCAGAGACCCCTGAAACCAGAGACCCCTGAAACAACCAGAGACCCCTGAAACAACCAGAGACCCCTGAAACAACCAGAGACCCCTGAAACAACCAGAGACCCCTGAAAAAACCAGAGACCCCTGAAAAAACCAGAGACCCCTGAAAAAACCAGAGACCCCTGAAACAACCAGAGACCCCTGAAACAACCAGAGACCCCTGAAACAACCAGAGACCCCTGACTCCCTGAAAAAAACAGAGACTCGGGGCTTAAGCAGAGGCTGTGCCTTCCTAGGAAATTGCATGAAAACAAAACAAACTAATATCCACTCTGCTCCAGGCTGAATCATACTTTTGAACATTGAGAGCTGGTAGTGCACCCCACTGGGACTGTGCCATAGTAATCAACGGACTATAGGGACAGTGTGCCGGTAGAGAGTGAATACCCATGATTGTGACCACTATCATTATTACGGTATTACTATTATTATTACCATCATAAACAGCATTATAGCCATCAGGAGCCTATCAGAAACTCTGCGTGAGGCTGCCGGGAACCTGTCGACGGATTTCAATTCAGCTCGAGGTGGCCTCTATGAAGAACAGCTGTAAGCTAACAATAAATCTGATATTTTAGTGGGGAGAACCTATGGATCTTATGAAAGTATTTTATGAAAATGCCTTCCCTACATGTTATAACTAAGGGGGAAAAAATGCCAATCCTAAGTAAACACTTAAAACCATGCAGTGTATAACATCACAGAGCTTTCTCTTTTCATAATTTATGATGCTGGACCACCATCAAGCCCGCTGTCAGTATGAGACAACAGGAACTTGCTATGTTTCAGTTCAAAGCTTGTACACTGATATTAGGGAGTCAGGAATGTCTAAAACAAATAAAACTACACTGATTTGGGGAAGCATTTGATAATGAGACAAACCAGAGGGTTAGTGCATTTCTCAATTAGTGTGCTCAGAAAATAGTCTTCATCATGTTGGTTTGTTTGTAAAAAACAAAACATCCCCTTTAGATACAATTAAAAACTGTTGCATAAACAACTCACCAAGACAGTCTGTTGTTGTTAAGTCACATAAAAAAAGACTGGATCGATCTTTCAAATAAACTTTGAGGAATCTCTTCGTTGTCTTCTTTGGAAACACTCTCGGTAGTTTAAAAAGGTGGACATGCTTTCAGTTTAATTTTGTTAGTTTGAGTAAATTGTTATTTAGATAGATTAGGATAAGAGGAGCTGTCAAAGTTGCATTATGCGAGAGTGAGTAACTCAGAGAAAATACATCTAGATTATCACAAGCACACTCTAGAGTGTGAACATTAATCGTTTACTGCATGCATTTAACAAAAAATGGATGCTACATTAACGGCGTCTAACCCACTGCCCGCCTAACATCCATAAATGGAAACAGCATTGAGTTTATTACATGCTGAAAACATAAAGACATGACATACTGTATGTGTCATGTTCTGACCTTAGTTCCTGAGTTGGGGTGGGTAGTCTATGCTCTTTTTTCTATGTGGTTATATTTCTGTGTTTGGCCTGGTATGGTTCTCAATCAGAGGCAGCTGTCGATCGTTTGTATCTGATTGAGAATCATACTTAGGTAGCCTGTTTTCCCCATTTTGGTTGTGGGTGTTTATTTTCTGTTTTAGTGTCTGTTCACCTTGCAGAACTGTTTCGTTTTCTCATCGTTGTTATTTTGTGTAGTGTTCAGTTTTAAATTAAAATATGACGAACACTTACCACACTGCATTTTGGTGCTCTTCTCCTTCACCAGACGAGAATCGTTACAGTATGAGGGTTGGGAGTGCATAGAGGTTGAAAAGTACAGACTACAGTGTCCAGGAGAGAACAATTACAGTGAAAGTAGCAGTTTTCAAACTCCCACCTCTCATTTTTCTTAATTACCGGGCAAATAGTCTCCCTCTTCTGCTTCATTAGCTCCTTTGTTGATCAGTTAGTAATGTCAAAGAGAATATAGAGGGACGGGGTAGTGAAGCGATGGGGAAAATATAATAAATTGTCTAGACCCCTTGCCTTTAGTCTCAGATCATTCACCTGTATTAGTGCCTAGGAAAGTCTCCTGAGTGCTGCGGCCTCTATAACTCAAAGTCCACCAGTCTGACAGATGAAGGCCTTGATAAAACAGGGTCAAAATCTTGTCCAGTCCTGCCAGATTTAAAGGCGTCGACAAGAGGGAAAGAGAGAGATCAGGCTTTCTTAGCTGACATGAAACAGGTTCTTCTAAGAGTGGAAAAATCCCTACATGCAGTTATTTTAAGATATTCTCAAATACAAATCTCCTCTTTTCATAAGTTGTCTTGACTTTTGGTCTAATTTAGGCAGAGCTTGATCACTTGGTCGCACTAAGATTTCACTCCTCTCTCCACCTTCCTCTCCCCCTCTCTCTTTCCCTCTCCACCATCCCACACGGTGCACTGAAATTGTTATTCCCAAGTCATTATCTTATTTGTGCGTCTCCACTCGGCTGTAAATCCTCCAGGTATTATGCAGGCCTACTTCTCCTCAAGTAGCTCCACTGCACTGAAGCTTCAGATGTCAATCACAAGCCTCCAACCGGTAAGCGAGAGAAGAGAGTCTTAAGGGCTAACGGAGGCAAGCGAGAGGCCTAAGAGAGTCCAGATGAGGGTCAGGCACTTCAGTTTTCAGGTTGCTATGGAAACGTCTGGAAATCGAGAACTTAATTCCACGTTTTTTTATTTGCCCCGTCCTTCGGTTTAAAGATAAAGCAGCGCTGGCAGGGGGTGTACAGAATCTGGAGTGCTAATTGGAACTTTGGTCAAGTTTGACAGAGGAGTGCCTTCAGAGAAAATGGGATCTCGAGCCGCAAGACCAGGGTGGCTATGAGGAAAATAATAAGTCTTACCTTGTCTTTGGACATGTTCATCAAACTCCTATTGGAAATATCAAGATACTCCTGCTTTACTAAACAATGAACCCAATCTTTCTGTTCTACACCTGGAAACACCCAGATTTAAGCCTATATAACATTCCACTACTAACATACTCTTAAACCTTACAGGCCCTGGACAAAAGTAGTTGACTATATAGGGAATAGGGTGACATTTGGGATGTAACCAGCCCTAGCTCTGTTCCCTGCCTCTACCAATCCCTCTGTGATTAGTGTATACACAGTCTCTGTGCACTGCATGAGAATTAGCTTTATGCTGTGGTAGTCGGTGCAGGCCCATCTGGTTGCATTAATCCTTCCTAGGTTAAGGTCAGTCGCATTACAACAATAGCAGCCTGCTAATAAGCAAGTCTAAAGATTTTTCTGGTGTCCAATATAATCCCGAAGTGCAAAGCAAAAGCGGTCGAGATTGTCAGTGAAACGACGTCAGAATTAATGGCGGCCGCCTTAGCACCTCGCCGCAATCTTCCATCTCGTCCCGCACATCTGAATCCAGCAATCACCGCGGTGTGGAATTAACGAGTGCATTAGAGTGGAGGACACAAGCAATTAGAGTCTGCTAAGGTTGTCGTGCAGGGATGCCAAAACAAGACATTAACCGGTGGTCATCCACCTCCAGCGTATCAACATCAGATAGGAACGGTGGCCTCAGAGGTTCTGAAAATTACATTTAAACGGTG
This sequence comes from Salvelinus fontinalis, assembly GCF_029448725.1. Classification (NCBI taxonomy): domain Eukaryota; kingdom Metazoa; phylum Chordata; class Actinopteri; order Salmoniformes; family Salmonidae; genus Salvelinus; species Salvelinus fontinalis. The sequence goes on from NC_074682.1 coordinate 50,239,677, forward strand.
TATGATGTTGACCTAACACAAGAGGATAAGACTATGCATTTGCCATTACTCTTATCAGCCCAGCTTAAGCTACTTGTTGTTCTCATGAATCATAATGATTCTATTTCTCTAGTGAGGCCTGGTTGTTAGCGAAGCACGGACAGAAAATTGAAAAAGTTTCAGGAAGGGAATAAAGCACATTGATTTGTGAGAGCAGAATAGCTTTGCATCATGAATACATGAGACCTGTATTGGTAGTAAGAACATGAGGGACTGTAGGTACCCACTTGAAGATATTTTAGATTCGGTCAGAAATTCATTAAAGATTTTCCCCAATAGCACAGTGTCTATTCTATTTCTCCTCACTGTTTACTTCCAATAAACAAACCAGGAAGCAAAACATTGCAGATCGTGTCCTTCCAGATAACACTTTCCGAAGTGTTTTTGATTATCATGGATTGAGGAAGTTGACACTTGATTTAGAAAGTGGCAATCCCATGGCGTGACCTGTTCAGTTCTGTCCGCAAACCTGGCTGAGAAGTCTTTCAGAGCATGCAACCGGAAAGACAATTTTTATATCAAGTGTCAAGTCATGCTACTGTGCAAAATGGTGGAAATCAAATGCACTTCCAAAAACACTATCTGCATTTGATTGAGTCCCTTCCATAGAGTTTGTTAGAACATTTTGGGAAGAAAACGGTTTGACATTAACCTATTTGCATCTGAATTCAGTATTTAGCTAAATTACATATCGAAGTTTAATATTACCTGACAATCCTTAATTCCCCTATCAACAGCTACACAATATCACTCATATTTTTCACTACAATATATGCTGGCTGAGATTAACAATAAGGCTGTTCACTTTACAAGACCTTTTAATGTCGACAGTCAAACACAAACTGTATTACAAACCAATATATATTTGTGTAAACTAGGAACATACTACATCAACAGTATTATTGTCAGATTAATTTCAGAGGAGATGTAAACATAAATGGACCCTGATCTAGATAATAAAGAGAACAGAGAACTGCTACAACCAGGCCTAAAACGAGAAGAAAAAAAATTACAAAGTTAGTGGCCTGTTTTTCATGGAAAGTACCAGATTGTCTTGAACATAATGTACTTTTCCTTTTTTGTCAATCAAGAATTGACTGTTTTCTTCAGGGACAGTTGCGATCTAAAAATGGACCGTACTTTTTTTTCTTCAGTGCAAGTAATTCAAATCCTGTGGGGGATTGAATCGGGTGTGCAGGGGAGTGTTTGTTGACTCTTTATGGAAGGCGGCTGGTAGCTCTCTGGATCGAGACGAGCCTTTCCCACAACCCAAACAACAGGGTCAGAGAAGTGAAGTATCACAATCAATGAATGACTGAAAACGCTGGGGCAAGCTTCACCAAACACACATACAAGATCTGGGATTAAATAGTATTTTGTTTTCTTTCAGATACTTTGAGGGTTTGTTTGAGACTTCCTGGAGTGCAAGATGTACGAGGATGACTTTTGGGACTATTCCATTGGTTCCTTTGCACCAGGCAAGCTTAGAAAAACACAGATCAAGAATATGAAAGAACACAAATTCTATTTGAACCCTAGGTCTGACATGTACACAAACATTCGCACAAAATATGTACACGAACAAGCCCATACCTCTACTCCCACTCGCACATACGAAAAAACACAAATGAAATTGAGACATATCAAGCAGCATTTTGTAACAGGTTCTTATATAATCGAATCAAACATATTGTGGACATTGTTCATGTAATTTTGACAAATATTGTGTGAGTACTTCACAATTGTAAGTTGTAGACCGACAAAGGGATGAATGACTGCCATACCACAGAGTATGACACATTTCTGCTTTATGTTACTTTCAATGTCAACATTTTACTCACAGAATCCTTCAATCTCAGTGGCATTGGAATCATTCTTGGCATTGGAATCCAAGAAACATTCATGGTCTCCTGTTGTTTCTCATGGGTTTATGTATGTGCTTCCCTGTTCCTCAGCAGACAAGAACACCCCTGCACATTGACCTGTACCCCTGCACATTAACCTGTACCCCTGCACATTAACCTGCACACTGACCTGCACCCCTGCACATTGACCTGCACCCCTGCACATTGACCTGCACACTGACCTGCACCCCTGCACACTGACCTGCACCCCTGCACACTGACCTGCACCCCTGCACACTGACCTGCAACCTGACCTGCACCCCTGCACACTGACCTGCACCCCTGCACACTGACCTGCAACCTGACCTGCACCCCTGCACATTAACCTGGTACCGGTACCACTTGTATAGAGCCTCATTGTTATTTTATTGTGTTAATATTTTTCCTTGAGTTAATTTACCAAATTTTTCATACTTTTTTTAAAGCTCTGTATTGTTGGTTAAGGGCTCATGAGTAAGCATTTTCACGGTAAGGTCTACAACGGTTGTATTCGGCGCATGTATGGTGTTCATGTTTCAACCATTTCTGCTGAGATTGAAAGAAATATAGACACCGTACATGTTGACGATGCATGCAAACCTATTGGTAAAACCAAAGACTGAGGCTGTCCTAATAGACACCGTACATGTTGACGATGCATGCAAACCTATTGGTAAAACCAAAGACTGAGGCTGTCCTAATAGACACCGTACATGTTGACGATGCATGCAAACCTATTGGTAAAACCAAAGCAACAGGATGCCAAATTTTACACAACAAAATAAAACAAATTAATACAACCATATCTGTAATAATGTGGCTGAAAATACAGCGCTAAAATGCTCCCACAGAGAGACTGAATGCTCATGTTAGTATAAACCAACACAGGCAACACGATACCCTGTACATTCATCATCAAGCAAATGGACCCTGGGCTAATAATGTAAAACAAACAGACGCGCTGCTAGGTTCATAATGAGACCCTGTTGGGCTACTAAGGCAAGCAACGGCTTGCTGTTCAACAGAGGAAAGTCACATAATGTATCAGTCAGGGATTTCATCTTAACACCTTGCTCATAGGTGAGAACATTAGGTGTATCATTTCAATGGTGATGGATAACAGTGCATTGAGTAGGTAAAAAGCATGTACAAAACATTAGGAACACCTTCCTAATATTGAGTTGTCAGCCTCAACTCGTCAGGGCATGGACTCTTCAAGGTGTCGAAAACATTCCACAGGGATGCTGACCCATGTTGACGCAAATGCTTTGCGCAGTTGTGTTAAGTTAGCTGGATGTCCTTTGGGTGGTGGACCATTCTTGATACACACAGAAAACTGTTGAGCGTGAAAAACCCAGCAGCGTAGCAATTCTTGACACACTCCAACCAGTGCAGCTGTCACCTACCACGATACCCTGATCAAAGACACACACAAAAAATTGTCTTGCCCATTCACTGTGAATGGCGCACACATACAATCAAGTCTCAATTATCTCAAGGCTTATAAATCCTCCTTTGACCTGTCTCCTCCCCTTCATCTACACTGAATGAAGTGGATTTAACAAGTTACATCAATAAGGGATGATGAGCTTTCACCTAGGAAAGAGCAGGTGTTCTTAATGTTTTGTACACTCAGTGTATACTATTGTTTACTAAAGTTTATTTTGAATATTTTCAACTATACAATGAACATTATTTCCATTACGTAGCTACTAGGCTATTTCCAGACGATTAATCTGGACATCTGATTGTGTGTGTAGACAATGCCACAGAACAACATTCAATAACATAATCCATGTCAGTGCAGAGCCCAGAGAGAAAATGTTCTGAATTTAGTCCAATCTATACCTAACTAAATGAGTCATGAGTTGGAAGCAAATGTGCCTTGTCAACCAGGGCCTGTATATATATAAAACATCTAGGACTGCTTATCTAGAATCAGTTTTGCCCTTTAGGTCATAGCAAATAAGATTACATATCCAAGACCCAAAGATCTTCATTTCCGGCGCCGACAGAGATGACCGCCTCGCTTCGCGTTCGTGGGAAACTATGCAGTACACAAGCATTTCGCTACACTCGCATTAACATCTGCTAACCATGTGTATGTGACCAATACAATTTGATTTGATTTGAAGATCATTGGCCAGACAGTGATCTGATATGAGCTTTAGCACCACTAATGTCCTCAGCACAGTATTGCAACACACTTCATTGTCCAACAATGGATTGTACCAGAATGGATAGAGTAACCAGACTATATATTCCATATTACTAAGTGTTTCAAACACATTTTGGATTAATTGTCACACACTATAATTGACTACATGTAGTAAGTATTACCCTAAGTGATTTTATATCTTTCAGTTTCATGAAAGGCAAATGCATAGAATGAGAAGAGTTGAAAACTACAATTACAAAAAAATATTTTAATTTCCATGTTTGTGAACGAGTAGAAGCACATTGTGATGAACGGTCTCTTCAGACCCATATTCCATTCCTTAAAATATTTCAGTTGTACGTACACTGCATATCTTGTCACAACTTATGAAAAGCAAACAGAATGCATTTCACAGCCTCCACAAAACAAGATTTATAAAACCAATTGATAGGTCTGGTAATTGCTGCCAGCTTGCTGCCACTTGAAAACAACTGACATGGTTTCTTTGGAACGCGTGAAGGTAAATATAAGCCTCTTTTAATGAGAACCAGGGTCACATTGAGCTTACACAAATGTTAAAATACCGATACATACAACTCATCCCTGTACGATTACTTTCTCTAGGTCTTAAGTTAAACATGACATTCATTCACAAAAGCCTATAGAATAATGTTAAACTACAGGAAATACACTACATGACCAAGAGTATGTGGACACCTGCTGATTGAACATTTCATACCAAAATCATGGGCATTAATATGGCGTTGGTCCCCCCTGTGCTGCTATAACAGCCTCCACTCTTCTGGGAATGCTTTCCACTAGAACATTGCTGCGGGGACTTGCTTCCCTTCAGCCACAAGAGCATTAGTAAGGATGGGCACTGATGTTGGGCGAATAGGCCTGGCTCGCAGGCGGCGTTCCAATTCATCCCAAAGGTGTTCGATGGGGTTGAGGTCAGGGCTCTGTGCAGGCCAGTCAAGTTCTTCCACACTGATCTCGACAAACCATTTCTGTATGGACCTCGCTTTGTACACGGGGGCATTGTCATACTGAAACAGGAAAGGGCCTTCCCCAAACTGTTGCCACAAAGTTGGAAGCACAGAATCGTCCAGAATGTCATTGTATGTTGTAGCGTTAAGATTTCCCTTCATTAAAACTAAGAGGCCTAGCCCAAACCATGAAAAACAGCCCCAGACCATTATTTCTCCTCCACCAAACTTTACAGTTGGCACTATGTATTGATGCAGTTAGCGTTCTCCTGGCAGTTTGGAACTTGGTAGTGAGTGTTGCAACCGAGGACAGACGATTTTTACACGCTACGAGCTTTAGAACTTGTCGGTCCCTTTCTGTGAGCTTGTGTGGTCTACCACTTTGCAGCTGAGCAGTTGTTGCTCCTAGGTGTTTCCACTTCACAATAACATCACTTTACATTTGACCGAGGCAACTCTAGCAGGGCAGAAATTTGACAAACTGAATTGTTGGAAAGGTGAAATTCTATGACAGTGCCACGTCATTTCAGGCCCCACCTCTTTCTAAAGTAATTTCAGTCTCTGCTTGTTTATCACAGTAATTTAAGTCTCCACCCCTTTCTATAGTCATTTCAGTCTCCACCCCCTGCTAGTCATTTCAGTCACTGTATTTGCTAATTAGAGTCTATCTTTAATTGGGCAGCCATGTTTGGAGACCTCTGTGGTAAGGCACAATGTCAAAAGAGAAACCATGCATGATACATTCAGCTTGAGTGAGTCCCAAGGAGAAGAGCACTGAGTCACAAGCTGATGACTGCCAACGACAAGTGAAAGTGGCTCTGCTAGACTCACTCCTAGTTAGTTGGTTAGTCAGTGTCTGTCAGTTGTAGTCTACAGGTACAGGTTATGCCATGAATGGAAACACACAGGCAGTTGAACATCTGAAGTCAAGCATTTGGTATTTCCTTTTCAAGAGAGAAAGAAACAGTATCTTAAATAATCCTCCTCACCTCGACCCCCCCACACCAAAAAATAAAAACACTTAACCAGCACTTGCATTTGAACCCCCCCCCCCCCCCCCCCTTCTAGCTCGGACTCTACTGATCGCTGCGTTGAGGAAAAATGCCTGTGATGTGTGGTTGTCCAGCTATTTTAAGATGAATGCACTAACTGTTAGTCGCTCTGGATAAGAACGTCTGATAAATTACTCAAATGTTTAAAAAAAAATATATATATATAGTATATATATATATAAAAAGAGAGGAGGAACCTCCAGCCCATTGGTTGAAGGATCATTTGTACACCGGTTTCACCCCAACGGCACTGAACTCGATCAAATTCTCCTCATTCTTCAGTGCCGTATTAACCTAGCGAGCAGGGACAGCGGTTCACTCCCTCAATTAAATGCTTGCTCTCACATAATTAACGGCTGTTTTGTCCACAGATCAATAAAGGGCATGTTCATTAAAAGTCCCTTTGCTTCCTCAAAGAACCCCTTGGCAAAGTTCTCTCATGGTACGCAGAGGAGGCACATGGCAGAAATTGCATTCGGGTTTTGTGTTTTTCAGTGCGTGTTTAGTTTTTTTCTCTGCGGAAAGAGACTAGCGGAAGTCAAAGAGAAAGAAAGGGGGAGAATGAAAGCTCGCTGGAGCTCAGTGTAAAGAGAAAGGGGCTTGAGGGATCGTATTAGATTGAATGCACTGCCATAAGAGAAGTAGAGTGGGTTTGGTTAACCTTGCTTGAGTAACATGGAGAAATAAGCCGGAATATTGGAGGGAGGGGTCCACACTTTCGACATAACACAGCTTTGCCTTTCTGTAAGACAACAGTAATGCTAGTGCTGCACACCATCAGTGTCTACAGATGCAAAAACAAAACACTTCTCTGTATCGTCTTTATGGATAGAAAATCCATAAAGGCAGCAGCACGCCTCCATTCAACACCCAGTCTGCCAGCCACCTGCCACAGATAACATGCACTGATTAAATGTATCGCACCACACAACCACGATCAATAGAGACTTTATACCCTTTAAACAATCGCCTCTGGTATTCGCTATGGTATAAGAGGATATTGTGAGAAGGTTTACAGGATTTGAACTTGCAAAGAGTATTGCAGTTTATTAATATTAACCATGTTAGAGCCCGAACATTACCTTGAAGATTTGAAATCATTATCAGAAGCAGAGTGTTTTCTTAAATGTGTGCCTCAGAAGTGCTGGTCATGCCCTGAGGATTATTGTATTGAATCATTTATCATCATTAATTACTGTATGTTATCAAGGGAAATATCTGCCCATTGATGCAGTGGTATTCTATATTAAATATCTTGAAATGCCTATATTACCTGTATCATTGTTATACACTGGAGTAAACAATTGCTGATTCATACAGTGGTGTCCTCTGCTTATAGTGAGCATAGCCACAGTAGTCAAGTGCTTGTCCTACACAAAATGTGATTACTGTATTTCTATTGTGGTCTGTTGCAGACAAATCTTGTATTGGGAAAGGGGGATACCTAGTCAGTTGTACAACTGAATGCATTCAACTGAAATGTGTCTTCCTCATTTAACTCAACCCCTCTGAATCAGAGAGGTGCGGAGGGCTGCCTTAATCAACATCCACATCTTCAGCGCCCGAGGAACAGTGGGTTAACTGCCTTGCTCATTGGAATAACAGATTTGTACCTTGTAATCTTAGGGATTCGATCCAGCAACCTTTCAGTTACTGGCCCAATGCGCTAACCACTAGCCTACCTGCCTATTGTTGTCGCTACCTTCTTGCCCAATAATGTTTGTAACATGTTTAGTTACCATGTTGTTGTCATGTTGTGTTGCTACCATGCTGTGTTGTCATGTGTTACTCCCATGCTATGTTGCTGTCTTAGGTCTCTCTTTATGTAGCGTTGTGTTTTCTCTCTTGTCGTGATGTGTGTTTTTGTCCTATATTTAATTTCTTTAATCCCAGCACCCGTTCCGTTAGGAGGCCTTTGCCTTTTGGTAGGCTGTCATTGTAAATAAGAATTTGTCCTTAAACTGACTTGCCTTAAATAAAGGTTAAATAAAATAAATAAACAATCTTAGTCTTTCTACGACAATACAGTGCATTTTGACTATCTGCACACTGCAATATTAAAACAGACTATGAGTACAATAAATCAGCTCTACTATTCAATCCAATTTTATGTCTCTGATCAAAGTTGCGCAATGGAAAACATTTAACTCAAACTGTGGACCATCAATGGGTAATATTCCATGGGAAACACAGGCCCGATCTTTTTTATTTCATTTCACCAAATTTAAAAAAACAAAATAATTTTAAAACATTCCACCCTTGTCAATGTATGGCATTTGGAGCTTCTCTAGGCAGTCTCCAGTTCTGCATTCACTCTCATCGCATAAACTAGTGTAAAATTTCCTTCTTACTGCTTCAGTGCTTTTCTCATATTCTGGGCACAGGATCAAAATAAGCTTCGTATTGTGTATGGGCCATGGTCAAACGTAGTGCACTTTATAGAAAACAGGCTGCCATTCGGGACGAATCCCTAAACTGCTTTGTAATCTGAGGTAATGTTGGCACCGTACATTCAATGCTAAAACTCCACCATATATAGGATATAGGATCTTAATTTGATCACTATTTTGTTAGAGAATTTTCCTGCACTGCAGGAAATGCAAACTTGTAGTGTATTCAACATTTAAAAAGGCTTCTAAAGTTTGTAATTTCCACAAAAAATGTCAGACTTGATTTGCCTTTATGAAAAATGTATCAACCCCTACAAAATAAATCCCACTAATTATAATCCACATAATAATTATAATTTCCTGTTACTACATGATTATTTTCCTGCTGTAGTTAACCGGCTCAAATTAAGATCCTACATCTGTTCACTTAAACCTGTAAATCTGTCCACCCGCCACAGACAGATTAAGTATCATAACCACTCTTAGTCTTCCCCTGGGTATAGTAACTAGTCTTGTGGATTATCATCACAACCCACACATTCAAAATGAAACTATTGCATTTACAGTTACTGCACTGATTTTAGAAAATGTATCTTTAGAGAATTTAAGCTAAATTAGGTATATAACCATTTCGAGTAACAACTGTACACAATGAAAGTATTACATTTAATTTTGAGAATTGTCGACTTTAGAGTATTTGAAACGTCTCTGCGTCAGAGATGACATTTACAGTACAGTACCTTCTAATTTTCAAAGTGTATGTGATGTGAAATTTAAGCTCAATGACAGCATATAACCATCTCAATCATCAAGAATAAGGACTGTAACAACTGTACATTGGTGTTATTTAGCAGACACTCTTATGCAGAGCAACTTACAGTATTGAAAGCATGCATTTTCGTACTAGTCCCCCATGTGAATGGAACCCACAACCCTGGCATTGCAAGGCCATGCTCTACCAACTGAGCTACACGGGAAACATACACAACAAGATATCTAACAATAGTAGCGCTGTACTATCCCTGGACTCGTCCATGGGGAAAAACAGCCTGGTACACTAACATTACCTCCACTGTTAACAGTTGTAGTGTGTGTTATTTTGGTTTTGAAATCAGAGCATTCGCTACACACAGCAGCACCGCTTACACTCAACTGGAGTAAGGCTGATGGATGAGGGGTAATGTCTTGTCATGCATTGAAACCAATGATACGCTAAGAATACTGTACTGTACCTCAGTGCCCTCTAAACCACAGTTCCACGTGATGGAAAACATTCTGTACATGATGCAACATCCCCCTTGGCTATGAAGCAAACTGCAGTACTATACCGTTATGACGACGCTGTTCCCTCACTGTGATAATGTGTCTCAGTACTATACCGTTATGACGACGCCGTTCCCTCACTGTGATAATGTGTCTCAGTACTATACCGTTATGACGACGCCGTTCCCTCACTGTGATAATGTGTCTCAGTACTATACCGTTATGACGACGCCGTTCCCTCACTGTGATAATGTGTCTCAGTACTATACCGTTATGACGACGCCGTTCCCTCACTGTGATAATGTGTCTCAGTACTATACCGTTATGACGACGCCGTTCCCTCACTGTGATAATGTGTCTCAGTACAATACCGTTATGACGACGCCGTTCCCTCACTGTGATAATGTGTCTCAGTACAATACCGTTATGACGATGCCGTTCCCTCACTGTGATAATGTGTCTCAGTACAATACCGTTATGACGACGCCGTTCCCTCACTGTGATAATGTGTCTCAGTACTATACCGTTATGACGATGCCCCTCCCTCACTGTGATAATGTGTCTCAGTACTATACCGTTATGACGATGCCCCTCCCTCACTGTGATAATGTGTCTCAGTACAATACCGTTATGACGATGCCGTTCCCTCACTGTGATAATGTGTCTCAGTACAATACCGTTATGACGACGCCGTTCCCTCACTGTGATAATGTGTCTCAGTACAATACCGTTATGACGACGCTGTTCCCTCACTGTGATAATGTGTCTCAGTACTATACCGTTATGACGATGCTGTTCCCTCACTGTGATAATGTGTCTCAGTACTATACCGTTATGACGATGCTGTTCCCTCACTGTGATAATGTGTCTCAGTGACAGCACAGGACAACAATAAGACAAAATGCACTGTAAAATATGCTCTCATGGTAGAAAGCCTTACACTAGATATGAGGACAAACTCCAGTAGTTGTCATGAAAATCGTATTACTGGGGCCGTAAAGGAAAGAAACAGAGGAGAGAATAACATGTAGGGCTTATGTTAAGTCCTGACATGTCAATGTGGAAAGGATATATCTGGTAAAAGCCTGTAGTGCTATGGACTTAAATGTACTATATTATAGCCCTTAAATTACCATTCACCAGAAACAACTGAGAGGTGTTAAAAGGGATTTGGGTATTACTTGAACAAGTGACAGAGACGAGAGAGAAAGCCATACACATTACATCCACTGTTGTGTCAACACAAACACATGAAGACGGTAAACACATAACACATAGCGAGACCTAGTTCGTACACCATACCCTGTCTGGAAGACATTTTGGGCTGGAGAAGCCCTTGCGACACACAATAGCCACGTCGCCCGGATCCATCTGATTATGGTATACATCAAATTACTGAAAAGGCAGATGCTGTAAACAAGTTCACACACTGTAATCTGGAGAGATTGGGTTCTTTATCTGGGCGTTACCTCTTATATCAAAGACACTGACACAGACATATTAAATTGGGGAGGTCCATAAGGTCTATAATCATGTGAGTCAGCAGATTTTGGTTGCATGTTAATCCAGAGCATTGGGAACACACGAGGACAGAATTGGGAGAATTGCTTTAGCGACAAGAGCAGGATTTTCTCTTAATCTACTCCCGGTTTATTATGGTAATCAGGATTTGATTACCGTGCGTGCTGCCGTTTCCTTTCGTATGTAAATATGGTGTGAAGTATAATTGATTAATCATCTATCACATAATAATAATTTAATTTGTAGAGCGCATTTTCCACACTCAATGCGCATGTCTAAATGTTTTTATTTATCCCAAACATACTGCTTTAACATTCCAATCTCTTTAAAGAATGTGCTTATGATAAAGACCCTGTTGGGGAAATTGAAATCATTTGGATTTCTATGTACATTGATTGCATACTTATATAGTAGTTAATTGGGGTCTGTTGACGAAGATGTATAATAAACATTTGTATTCCAGCACAGTTGGTTGAGAAGGTTTGAATCTTAACGCCTGAGGATTATTTTTCTCAGACGGGGGTGGGGGGCTGCAGCACCCTCAGCAAGCCTACTTCCTGCGGCTATGGCCAGTGATTTCCTTTAAGCACAGTAAACCAACAAAACTAAAGCTGAATGTGCTGGAAAACCCTGTTTTTGGTTGTGGTACTCATTTGAATCTCCTGATTATTATATTATCAACACCAAATTTGACTTAAAACACGTTTTTTGGGGATGTAATATGTACATGTTAAGGTATACAGGAACATATATCACGAGGAGGTGTGATATATGGCCAATATACCACGGCTAATGGCTGTTCTAATGCACAACACAATGCAGAGTGCCTGGATACAGCCCTTAGCCGTGGTATATTGGCCATATATCACAAACCCCCGAGGTGCCTTATTGCGATTATAAACTGGTTACCAATGTAATAAGAGCAGTAAAAATACATGTTTTGTCATACCGTGGTAAACGGTCTGATATACCACGGCTGTCAGCCAATCAGCATTCAGGGCTCGAACCACCCAGTTTATAATAAAGTATTTGATAATGGTTTATAAGCAGGATATAAGTACAAATCCAAATGAAGTATTAGCTACGTAAATGTGTGCTCATACCATAGTCACCTGACCTTGTTGGTTTCTTTAGAATGATATACTCTTCAGGTATTCTGGTCCTTCTCAATATTCCACCCTTTCTTCCACTCTATCCATCTGCCCCACAGACCTGCAACAAAGGAGGAACAGGAGTCTACTTAATTGTTTTCCAAGTTAAGATAAATTAATTTCCAAGAGGTACATCTAACGGCAGGGAGGGGAGGTAATTTGCTAATGGAATGGAGAAAAATGGTGGGACCATTTCCCTCGCGGATGAAAAGTGAGGCCACCCTCACACTGTCTGGAAGTTAAGGCAAGAGCTAAAGTGGTTTTATAAAACAGAGTCATTAACTGTCATCCTCTACTCTCAGGTCGGGGGGGGTAAGAAGGCACCACTTTGTTCGGGGCGAGAGCACATTCAATAACCCACAGACATTTATTTAATTACCGTCCTCCCCACTCCCCCACCCCGAAGGTAGGGTACAGGATCCCCCGAGACGGTGCCATGTCTATTTAAACTCTTTTAATTACATTTTAACTCCCGTCTAATCACACAAACTTTGTTCCTGACAACGTACTTACGAAGAGATACATCCTGCATCTACCCCACAGCAGTCAGCCAGTGGGCCAAGACACGTGTTATTAACTCTGTCATTACGGGTTGGGTGTGAAGTTGGCCCCTTGCTAATAGCCTGTCTGTTGTGCTGCTTGGTGTGCTTCAGCAAGTAGATAGGTGGCTTGGTCAAAGAAGATTAACCATTGATTAAAATTAGGGTGATTTTCTCTGTTTACCTGGAAACCCACATTTGATCCAGAATTGATAGGTGAATAAAAGTGAATGTGATATAACAAAAAAAAGAGATCATTTCAAAAGACTATTTTATTTTATTACAAAGGAACAATGTTGGCTCTCGTACTTGTACCTTTCGTTTGGCATCAGAAAGCGATACGCAGTGGGGTACAGCTATGGTAAATCAATGCTTGAGGCTCACACAAAAACAAATACTACTCGCACGGCATATACTGTACGTAGGATGTTAAATTTGATCACTCTTTTGTTGCTGAGAGTTTTGCAGATGAGCTTCATGATTTATAGAAATTCACTAACACACGGTTATATTAACAGTATTGTACTTTTCATTAAGCTTAATTTTGGCCAGCTAATAGCCTAACCACTCATCAGCAACATTATGGACTAAATGTTCAAATTTTGCTGCGACAATACTGGTCAAATTAAGATCCTACACTTACTTGTAAAGCACAGTGTTTGTACACATTGCATCAAATAACAAAGCAACACTACAGAAATGGTGACTCTGACTTGGACTCTGACTTGTGTACTTTGGTGAAAACAAACCTACAAGATAACTGTCGTTGAGCACTAACATAAGCCCTTGAGGAGGCGCTCAAGCACACAGCTCACCTGATCAAACACTTCAGTGTACGGAGAGATTGTTTCCTCAGGCCTCTGACAGTTCCCTGCGTCGCTCCAGTTGTGCTTAAACAGATCCACCACGTCACGGGGCGTCTAAACACATCACCCTAAGGTGGAATGACATCCTCTTCACACAGTTAACAAAAAAATTATACTTTGATTTATCTCCGTCAATTTGTTTTTGTAGGCATTGAAAGCTTTCACACTGCAGCCTTGGAGGTGTGGCGCCAATTTAGAGCGCCAACAAATAAGTAGCACGGTGGTATTATGTTGAAACACGGAGCCTAAGACGTAGGATACTGATTTATTCTCTTAGAACAATAGTATAACTAACACCAATCATGTTGTCTTTCACCTGGAGTTGACCTTACTGAGCATACAGTAGGAAGAGAAATGGATAGCTTTTCTCAAGTTCCTTGAGAAACAGTTGTACTGTAAACCCTTAAATCGAGCACAGAGGTCAAAAACTATTCAACTTGTGCCGGAAAAGACAAATGAAAGCGCGTGCTTTTATAAATCATCTTTAAACTGCTACTCTGTCTGTGTCTCAGACGATCCTACTGTATCTAAAAGAGGAGTCTGTGTCGTTATAGTCTAGGGGATCCGGTGTAGGGTGAAGTTAACCCTAGAAACTGATCTTGGGTCAGTTTTGCATTTCCCCCACTAATGGTTAAGGTTAGGTTTGGGAGAAGACAACCTGATCCTAAATCTATACCTACGGGAAACTTCACGCCAGAGTAGTGGAATCCAGGGGCATTGTGCAGCCCTGCAGTTATGTCATCACAAAGGAAGACCTGTTCATAGATTAATACCTGATATTGACAATAGACTAATGCAGGTAGGACACTGTGCCAGTTGGCAAACCAATGCACGCATGAAAGACTTCTAGGAAAAAGGCTCCAGAACACATGGACACAATATTATTTTCTACCTCTTTGACCTAAAAATACCCTTGATACAAAATCCAAATAACTTATATTTTTGTACAAGTCAACAATAAAAGCAGATGAAAGTTTAACTTTAGTGTGTCTTTACTTTTTGTCTCTACTTTTGGAAATAAGAATCATATCTCCCATGTGCTGACCAGCTACTCAACTTCATGCTGAATGTTCAAATCAGCACTGATCAGTACCACCACTCTCAAATCCAGGGACCTGCCCCTTCCAAAAGTCCACCCGTATTTACACGTTGGCTGCACAGGATGCCCTGAATGACAAGAGGTATCTGACAATGTTTTCAATGTTTTTTTATATATATTTATTTTTTACATGTTATCAGTGTAATTTAACCCTTATCCATTTTTCCAGCAGACGTTTTAACAGTCTGTCACAAGTATTTGTGTTGCTCTCAATACTCTTACTTTGCATCATCCATATAATCATAAGTGTGTGATTTTGAGGCTCATTGATGGTTTAGAGTCTTACCACCAGTAGAGACGTGTATTCCATATGACAGTTCACCATTAACAAACAGAAAGCCCACCATTTTTAAAAAAACATTTTAGTCATTTAGCAGATGCTCTTATCCAGAGTCACTTACAGGAGCAATTAGGGTTAGATGCCTGGCTCAAAGGTACAGAGAGATTTTCACCTAGCCGGCTCAGGATTCGTACCAGCAACCTTTTGGTTACTGGCCCAACGCTTTTAACCGCTAGGCTACCTGTCGCTCTTCTCTATCAGTCAGTCGAGCCATTCCAAGCCAAACTCTAAAATAACAGTGGATAAGCACCCTACCCCCAATCACCAACCATCCTGTTCAAGCGCTCAACTATACCTAAACATGGAAGCCTTTTCCAGGTCTACCCAAGTGCCAGCTTTAGGTGACATCTGACGCAGGCACATGAGGCCCATCTAATCTGTTAATCACAGAAGTAACTACATGGCTGCTGGCTAGGATTGTCTGCACTGAAACGATATGATCCTGGCCCCCACCCCTCCTGAGTCCCTAGCAAAGCCCTGTGTATCTGGGGGTTTTAGACAGATCAGGGTGGAACAGCAGCCACCCGCTTTAATGTGTCTTCCTGAGGTGCTGTTTCAGAAGCCTGCTGCAGAGCTGGATAAACGCACACAGCCTAACCACAATCCCACGGCCTAGGGCTTCCTCAGCCACACTCAGTCTGTACCCCTCCCCTCCTTCCCTTTCTTCTCTTCTTCACTCTATCCATATTTTCCTCTCTCCTGACTCCTCACTGCCTTGATAAAGGCTGTTGGCCATCCTCCCCTAGCTGGCACGGAGGAGACGGAAGGGGCTATAGAGTATAGCTGATGCAGATTCATTGCATCACCCAAACCCCACCACTCTTTACAGTCTACTCACCATATAACACAGTCAAGATGGTCATTCATATCTTGCAAGATTTTATTAGTTACCTGAAATGTATTTGCTAGCTAAAGTGCAAACACAAGGTCCATCTTGTGCAGGTGTGTGTGTGAGTGAGTGAGTGAGTGAGTGAGTGAGTGAGTATCTATTTATGTGGATTGAACCCCCCCTTATCAAAAGAAGTCTGGGACCTTAAGAACTTTTTCTCAACAATGAACCTTCTTCAGCAGAACTTTATGCTTTGTTCCCACATTGAAATATGTTCGATATTGATGGCTAGTTAACCTCAACATGTTCTAATGAAAGACAGACATGACAGTTCTGACAGTGCATTACCTTGATGTTTTGGCGGTTTGAGATTTGGAGAACTATTAAAAAAACTGTTTGAAAACAGGTCTACAGCAGACGCTTTAAGTGAGACTAGCAGGGAAGCCACCTCACAAGTGTCTAAGCAAAGCTTTCAGACCAAACGCATCCCTATCTCCAGTAAATACCGCTTCAAAAGCCAGTTTAGAAAAAAAAACATCTCACTCAATCAAGCTTTTCAATCAACATTCTTGCATGTAAAGTATAACACTGTGTGAGAACACTTTACGAGGTCACCCAAGGCATTGCCAGACAGGAGTAGGCACCAACCAAAGAGAAAACGGATTCAGTGATATCAATATTATTTTATGAACTGAAGGTCCAAAAGAGAAAAAGCTCCTGCAAATTCAATCAGCAGTGTACAGATGTAGGATCTTAATTTGAACACCCTGTGCAGGAGAACTTTCCTGCAATGCAGGAAATGTAATATATTATATTATATTATATTATATTTGAGGTTTAAAAAGGCTTCTGAAGTTTGTCATTTCCACTTTGAAATTTCGGACTTGATTTTCCCTTTTGAGAAACGTATCAACACGTACAAAAATGTCCATTAATTATAATCCACAAAATAATTCACATTTCCTGTTGCTGCATGATTATTTTCCTGCTGTACACTCTTAGAGAAAAAACGGTATTCAGCTGTCCCCATAGGAGATCCCTTTTTGGTTCGAGGTAGAACCCTTTTTTTCCTAAGACTGTAGTAAACTGGCTCAAATTAAGATCCTACATCTGTAGGTACTGTGCACATCAAAGAGACCGGCAAACTGAAGTAAAAGGCCAAGAGATTTAAATCTTCCCAACTTCAAACATCTCCTTATTTTCATAAAATTCTTCCAACACACAGATGAATGGAAAAATGTGATGAAAAAAAACCCACATTATTTACCACAGAGCTGTGAAGAGAAAGAAAACAAATTCCCTTGTCCTTTCAAATAGCACACCGAGATCTCATCAGCAGAAGGACACAGAAATAAAACATGGGTAGTACAACATGACAGTATCTCGTACAGAGAGGATAATGCTTCACATTAGCGTGCTAAGGGATGAAGGGAAGGGCAGACAATTCTAATACAAGAGTAGGATGGAGCATCTCAAAACAAATCAAACTATCTGATTCAGGAGTTGTGTTTGTGTGTCTGCACGTTTTTATGTATTTATTCAACATTCATTTAACTAGGCAAGTCAGTTAAGAACAAATTATAATTTACAATGACTGCCTACCGGGGAACAGTGGGTTAACTGCCTTGTTCAGGGGCAGAACAACAGATGTTTTTTTTTTTACCTTGTCAGCTCGAGGATTTGATCTAGCAACCTTTCGGTTACTGGCCCAACGCTCTAACCACTCGGGTACCTGCCACCCTACGTACACAACACATCTTCTAAAAAAAGTTGCTAATACTGCCTGTTCTAATGTCTGTTCTACAATATAATCTACAGCCGTAATCTCCTCCAGTCAGTGATGTAGCTATTGTGCCTATAGCACAGAGCAGTAGGCTAAGCTATCGTGCCTATAGCACAGAGCAGTAGGCTAAGATATCGTGCCTACAGCACAGAGCAGTAGGCTGGGCTATCGTGCCTATAGCAGAAAGCAGTAGGCTAAGCTATCGTGCCTATAGCAGAGAGCAGTAGGCTAAGCTATCGTGCCTATAGCAGAGAGCAGTAGGCTGGGCTATCGTGCCTATAGCAGAGAGCAGTAGGCTGGGCTATCGTGCCTATAGCAGAGAGCAGTAGGCTGGGCTATCGTGCCTATAGTAGCAGAGAGCAGTAGGCTAAGCTATCGTGCCTATAGTAGCAGAGAGCAGTAGGCTGGGCTATCGTGCCTATAGTAGCAGAGAGCAGTAGGCTAAGCTATCATGCCTATAGTAGCAGAGAGCAGTAGGCTGGGCTATCGTGCCTATAGCAGAGAGCAGTAGGCTAAGCTATCGTGCCTATAGTAGCAGAGAGCAGTAGGCTGGGCTATCGTGCCTATAGTAGCAGAGAGCAGTAGGCTAAGCTATCGTGCCTATAGTAGCAGAGAGCAGTAGGCTGGGCTATCGTGCCTATAGCAGAGAGCAGTAGGCTAAGCTATCGTGCCTATAGCAGAGAGCAGTAGGCTAAGATATTGTGTCTATAGTAGCACAGAGTAGTAGGCTGGGCTATAGTGCCTATAGTAGCAGAGAGCAGTAGGCTAGGCTATCGTGCCTATAGTAGCAGAGAGCAGTAGGCTGGGCTATCGTGCCTATAGCAGAGAGCAGTATGCTGGGCTATCGTGTCTATAGCAGAGAGCAGTAGGCCGGGCTATCGTGCCTATAGCAGAGAGCAGTAGGCTAGGCTATCGTGCCTATAGCACAGAGCAGTAGGCTAAGATATCGTGCCTATAGCAGAGAGCAGTAGGCTGGGCTATCGTGCCTATAGCACAGAGCAGTAGGCTGGGCTATCGTGCCTATAGCAGAGAGCAGTAGGCTGGGCTATCGTGCCTATAGCAGAGAGCAGTAGGCTAAGCTATCGTGCCTATAGCAGAGAGCAGTAGGCTAAGCTATCGTGCCTATAGCAGAGAGCAGTAGGCTGGGCTATCGTGCCTATAGTAGCAGAGAGCAGTAGACTGGGCTATCGTGCCTATAGCACAGAGCAGTAGGCTAAGCTATCGTGCCTATAGTAGCAGAGAGCAGTAGGCTGGGCTATCGTGCCTATAGCAGAGAGCAGTAGGCTGGGCTATCGTGCCTATAGCAGAGAGCAGTAGGCTGGGCTATCGTGCCCATAGCAGAGAGCAGTAGGCTGGGCTATCGTGCCTATAGCAGAGAGCAGTAGGCTAAGCTATCGTGCCTATAGCAGAGAGCAGTAGGCTAAGCTATCGTGCCTATAGCAGAGAGCAGTAGGCTGGGCTATCGTGCCTATAGTAGCAGAGAGCAGTAGACTGGGCTATCGTGCCTATAGCACAGAGCAGTAGGCTGGGCTATCGTGCCTATAGCAGAGAGCAGTAGGCTAAGCTATCGTGCCTATAGCAGAGAGCAGTAGGCTAAGCTATCGTGCCTATAGCAGAGAGCAGTAGGGTAAGCTATTGTGTCTATAGCAGAGGAGTAGGCTAAGTACAATAGGGTATACAGTGTTACAGACACTCGAAAAATAATGAATGCCACTTCTTTTGAAACAGGAGAGCTTTACAATTGCATGTCCTTTCCTCAGTCTGCTTTTTACTCAACAATGAATGACAGAGGCACAAACATAAATCTCAGAATAAACCTCAATTCCAACAATGTTGAGCAATCGTCTCATGCCCCCACCGATTTAGCTTTTTTAACTAACAGCACATTATGCTGACATGCTACGTCAGAACAATTCGAACTCAAGATTTGAAAAGATAAAACACAATTCGGCCTTATTTTAGTGAACTTGTCTCCATTATGTTGACATGTACTTGGGTCCAATTATGCGTCAAAATGGCCAAAAGAGATGAGACGGGGGTGGAACGTGACGGCCGTACATTTATCTAACCTCCATTTTTCTCAGAAATGGCGATGAAGTTGTGAAACGACAAAGAGGCAAAGGTTGTGTGAAGGTTAGAGGTCAACCACGTCACCCAGATCATCAACATTTTTAAAGAGCTACATTCATCGAATGTGACCATGGAAATATTTAACTAGATTGGTTTCGATAACTGAAAGGGGTGGGGAGGTAGACCTGTGTAGAACTGTACTTTTTGATGACCACTTTTCAGCTTAAAATACTGTATGCTACAAGTTCATTGAAAATGATATGTTTTAATCGAAGAGACAATTAGTATTCAACTGGTAATACTGACGTGCTGTCTTTTTTGTTGTGTTTACCATCCTGAATCCCTTGGCCAAGCAGAATATGAAAGGGTTGGACAAATCAATAACAGGAAATGGCAATGTGATGATGGTGAAGAGGTTCTGTGTATGCATGTCCCAGAGTATGGTCTGTACTGAGTTCTCTGAGTTGACTGCCAACAACTTCCCAAACTATGGCCAAAAGAGAAAAGGTCAGGACCTTAGATGGTGAAGAGAGTGCAGCATACATCTCCTCCTGTAATTTCTAATGAGAAGAATCAAATGTAGGCTAAGTCTTTGTGAGCTCTTCTTTGGTAATGGCAGTTTGTATTGCACGATCACAAAAGGTGCTCAACAATGAATACATCAATAGGGCCACATGATTTTGCAACTGAAACCTAATCCCTGTAAATACCATTGAAACCACAAACCAACCAAGCACTCATTTCTTTCATGCATTTGTGACAAATTGTGAATGCCGAATTTGATCACAAAAGTTAAACAGCTGTGCAAATCGGATATGGACATGGTGGCATACAGAGCTAAATCGCTGTGTGGAATTGGGTGCCACATTCATTTATATCCACCTGATTAACCTTGCATCAAGAGGGGAAATTTGCCTTACTGTGTACTGTTTGGCTGCTGTCACGATAAGACGAGATGCGTTCTGGAGAGGCGGCATGCCTTTACAAACCTATTCATGTCAGAACAGTTCAAATGTTGGTTTAGGCTGCCTTATGGTTATAGTAATGCAGTAAAGAGAATCGTTCAGAAATCACATATGCATAATTGCACTATTTATTCCACCAGATCTTAGCATTTAAGAATCTTCTTCATTTCAATGTGCATTTAGATGAATTTGAGAGGACAAGAGCCTTTTAGAGAGAGGCCTTTTAACAGAGAGGACTTTTACAAGTCAATCTCATGCTTATTTCTCTCTGTCCCTGGTGATTCAGTTGATGTCACCTAAAAACTTAATTCTGTCCAGATTGTCATCTCACTCTGGAAAGGAACAAAAAGCCATTTTTATGAAATATCAAGTTCAGAAATTAACTTGTTAATGAACAAGTTAATTAACTTGTTAGTGCGTTAAAATGTGTAAACTATTGTATTACAATTTTTTTAACATTTTTAAATTAAGATCACAAAAGTTCTGGCTTTTGATTTGACTGTTATCCAAGATAAAACAACTTCTATTGTTCTTACTCTGGACATCTGCTTCCTTTCCCATCGGTCATCGTCGGTGAGGCATCAGCTCAGTAGTATGCATTTTGCAGTAATTGGCAATACACCATTCTAACAAGGCCAGCAGTCTCTGAGTTTACCCAGGATCCCCCTCTCCTGCCTCTAACGCCAAACTGGGTTGGAATTACAGAAAGAGCCCAGGGCAGATGAGTCAAAGTTGAAGCCGGAATTTAGGTAAGTAACTTCCGTTCTGATGTTCAAAAGATATTGGTCGGTTAAAATAAATGATAGTGGATACATTTTGTGAAAATAAAAGTACAAATAAACACCACAATAATCACAAAATAGCAAAGTTGTTTCGGAGCTCACAAAACCACGGCCACACAGTACAGCACCATCTTTGATTCAAGCGGTGTGAAAGGAAGGACCGGAAAAACGTTAAAGACTCCAGCCATCCAAGCCATAGACTGTTCTCTCTGCTTCCGCACAGCAAGCGTTACCGGAGCAACAAGTCTGACACCAACAGGCTTCTGAACAGCTTCTATCACCATTCAACAAGGCTGCTAAATAGCTGCTAAATAGCTTACAAAATGGCTACACTGACTATCTGAGTTTTTTGCACTCACAGGACTCCATACACTGACACTCCAACACACACATGCACACGAGTGGAGGCTGTCGAAGAGAAAACGGCTCACCATAATAGATGGAACGGAGCGAATGGAACGGCATAAAACACATGGAAACCATGTGTTTGATACCATTTCACTTATTGTGCTCCAGCCATTACAACGAGCCCATCCTCCCCAATTAAGGTGCCACCAACCTCCTATGATGCACACACATTTATACTGACTCTGCACACACACTCACAATTATCATACAGTATATGCTGCTGCTCCTCTGTTTCTCATATATCCTGATGCCTAGTCACCTTACCCCTGTACCTACCTCTATCACTCCAGTATCCCTGCACATTGTAAATAA
Source organism: Salvelinus fontinalis (assembly GCF_029448725.1). Taxonomy (NCBI): domain Eukaryota; kingdom Metazoa; phylum Chordata; class Actinopteri; order Salmoniformes; family Salmonidae; genus Salvelinus; species Salvelinus fontinalis. The sequence continues at coordinate 50,262,116 of NC_074682.1, forward strand.
GGTATAGGTACTGACCCTGGAACTGACCCTGTATATAGCTTACTTTCTCGTGTTCTTCATATTTTTGGTTTTTATATATTGTGTGTTTTTGTTCTACCTTGTGTTATTTTTGGTACTACATTGATTCACTGTACTTGTACACGTGACATTTAAACTTGAACCACTTCCCTGCTCATCCCCACCCTACTTTACAATACAGTTGCTTTGCACACTGTGTCTGACACAGGAGTGACTGACCAATGCGCTTTTATAGAATATAAAATCCATTTACATTTACATTTAAGTCATTTAGCAGACGCTCTTTTCCAGAGCGACTTACAAATTGGAAAGTTCATACATATTCATCCTGGTCCCCCCATGGGAATTGAACCCTGGTCCCCCCGTGGGAAATGAACCCACAACCCTGGCGTTGCAAGCGCCATGCTCTACCAACTGAGCCACACGGGACCAATCCAAAGAAAATGAGCACAGTTAATTGCATTGGTAAGTATTGGAGTCTCACACATTTCACAGTTCTAAATAACAACACTGAAGCCAAATATTGTGCGACAGGTTTTGATTAAGACACACCTGTATGTGTCTAAAAGCAAAAGATACTCAAAGATCCACTGCTTTTGTGACAATGTTCCAGTCATTTTTGGGAAACTAGTCCAAAAAGTAATATTACATACAGTCAGAAAGGGATTGAACATCTATCATTAGATAATCAACATTCCCCTCCTCAGTGAAGCTAGGAAACTCTGAACTATTTCAGAAAATAGAATATGACTATAATTATGATTCAAGTTCTCAATGACGGCCAGGATGAACGTCATTTGAGAATCCACTATTGTGTGTTATTGATAGCCAGGCTCATGTCTGAGATGTGCTTCCAGAATAATTGTCCCAGGGAACTTTAGAAATAGAAAATGCCACAACAAAACAGCTTCAGAGAAATGGAAGAATGACAATGGCAAAGATGTCAGTCTTAATACTCCTCTTATCAACGTTATTGATTTGCCATTCGACCAGCAATCTCGCGTCACTGAGGAGAAAATAAAGGCTCAGCTGTACTTTTGGAGAAGGTCCAGTGGTCAATCTGAATAAATCCATCTCCAACACACACAGCCAGTGGTCAATCTGAATAAATCCTTCTCCAACACACACAGCCAGTGGTCAATCTGAATAAATCCTTCTCCAACACACACAGCCAGTGGTCAATCTGAATAAATCCTTCTCCAACACACACAGCCAGTGGTCAATCTGAATAAATCCCTCTCCAACACACACAGACAGTGGTCAATCTGAATAAATTCTTCTCCAACACACACAGACAGTGGTCAATCTGAATAAATCCCTCTCCAACACACACAGCCAGTGGTCAATCTGAATAAATCCCTCTCCAACACACACAGCCAACACATCCAAAAGAAAAGGCTTACAGCCTCTAACACTCAAATTTAAACTTTCTCTCAGAAGCTTTTTTTTTGCGGTCTCCTGAGAGAAATGCCTGTCCGGTTGCCCTTAAGAGTTCCAATGAAGTTTAACTTACTTTTCAATCACTGTCACAGGGTCTGACCTTAAGTTAATGTTCTCGAGATACCTGGGCACTCGGGAGTAACCTTTCCCCTCAATGAAAGACTGGCACTTGTTCGTCGACATCATTACCCTTGTTCACTACCTCTAAATGTATCTCTGAAAACCTAGTGGCACCCAACATGGGCTGACTCTCTCTTTAGTTCCTGTTTCTACTTCTCTCCATTACGTGGTACTCGTTGACCTGGTAAGCACAAGCTCTCAAGCGGCTCTCTGTTTTGCCTTGTAAAGGGGTGAGCGAGTGAGAAAGAGAGGCTAGATCATAGCAGCAAAAGGAAGGAGGGAACTGAGACAGGGGTGCAGATCAGACAGAGGGAATTAGGAAAGGACAATGGTGTTTATAAGTCATGTCACAAGAGAATTCGTAAAGAGGGACAGTAACAGATAAGCAGCCACAACAAGCATTGTGAAAATGTTTTGGTTTTGTTACATTAAATGCACAAAGACCAAAAATGTATATTTTTTTGCTGAAGAGCTACATGTGGCATATTATCACATAAAGAAATAAGATGAGATCACAGACGATAATTATTAGATAGTAGTACTGAAGAAATTATGGACACATTTTGGCATAACACAAGTGTCATGGACACATCAACTGATATTGGGACACTATATTTCTACATTCCCATAAATGACTGGGTAGCTTTCCCTTTTTGCTCCATTTTCACATTAGTTTCAACTGAAAACAGAAGTTAAATTAATATTAAAATTAGCTGCCTGCTGAGCATAAGAGAAATTAATATTAAAATTAGCTGCCTGCTGCGCATAGAACTTGCTAATCATACCCTGCCAGAAAGAAGAATTCCCCCCTGTTCTCTTAGCCATAACCAGAGAAAAGACGTTCATTCTGTTTTCTGTTTACGGGGCGAAAGCCACAAAGTAAGAGCCAAAGAGTGTCTGTCATCAAGATACTGTACGTTCCAATCGCATCCGAAGAGCCTTTATGGTCGGTCTTATGATCTCAGTGACATTAAAAGGTAACCGTTTTTCTTGCTTGGGGAGAACAGGCAAACAGGCCCATTGCTGTGGGAAGTCCCGAGGGATGCACTGCACAAGGATGACATACAGTAGTCTTTAGAGTTCCCTTCCCTGTTCGATCGCGTTCAACAAAGCAGCATGTTCTACCAAGCCTCAGCCATTAGAGGAGACGGACTTGACTGCAGAATCTATAAAACAAGGGACCAAAGATGTTGACTGGACAAGGCCCATTTAGCCGGGCCACATTGTTAGTTAAATGGTGAATCTAGCTGCCACGGAGAGGAGATTGCACACCACCTGATTTACAAGGTCTCTTGTTCCAAGGTGCACCTTCCGCAGGAAAGGCAAGAGAGCGGCCATGGCCAAGGCCAAAATCTAACTCTTTTAGATCAGCCAGGTTCAAGATTAAATGGTAACTCTCAACCCCAATTTCAGCCTTTGCCCAACCCCTTCAAAAACAAATGCATTCAGATGAGAAGTTGTGGGTGGGGGGGATTGTTCAAATATATTTATTTTGAGGGTGGGTAAATGTAGTTGTACCTGATCTAAACGCTTTCTCCCTAAAGCATACTTACCAGAAGTCCACTGGCATGCTCCGATAATAAAATGATGTGCGTTGCAAGCCAATGCGGCTTTGGACAGTTAGCTCACAGTGGTAAGGAGCCGAGTTCTTAACATCTATTGATACTGATACTGATCTTGATACTAGCCACTTTAAACAATGCCACTTAATATAATGTTTACATACCCTACATTACTCATATGTATATGTATATGCTGTACTCTATATCATCTACTGCATCTTGCCATCTTTATGTAATACATGTATCACTAGCCACTTTAAACTATGCCACTTTATGTTTACATACCCTACATTACTCATCTCATATGTATAGACTGTACACTATACCATCTACTGCATCTTGCCTATGCCGTTCTGTACCATCACTCATTCATATATCTTTATGTGCATATTCTTTATCCCTTTACACTTGTGTGTATAAGGTAGTAGTTGTGGAATTGTTAGGTTAGATTACTTGTTGGTTATTACTGCATTGTCGGAACTAGAAGCACAAGCATTTCGCTACACTCGCATTAACATCTGCTAACCATGTGTATGTGACAAATAAAATGTGATTTGATTTGATTTGAGTTCTTAACATCTATTGCCACTTGCGGTGTAAGTTTGAAATGTGGAGTCACGTTTATTGTGGAATTGTGTTGGGAAGAAAAGTGCAATCATCACCTAGAAAAGGGAGATTATGGGCTCAACTCAATCCAACCCGCATTGCCATATTTACACAGTAGCTCTTTTTCCAATGGTCAAATCTTTTCCGAATTAGAAGTGTGTGGGCACGGGACGAATATTCCAAAAGGATTTGGAAGAAGGAAAAAAAATATTCTGCCTCATTTAGAAGTCTTGAACTATGAGCCAACTGTTTTAACAGGACTGCCACCAATCAGTCGTAGCAGTTGGGGTAAAAATGCAAGGAGTTGACATGACCACCAAGTTCATCTATTTCTTGTTACCATGGATGTAACCACGAAGCGTATAATCCTCATAGACTACATGTTTTTTTTTACTTCGTAAAAGCACATCGATGTGTATGAAACGGTGCGCAAAAACGTTGAATTTGGTCATATACAGAAATGTACCTTATTGCCTTTTGAATTTTGTGTAACTTCAGTAGTCTAGGCAAGGAAGCATCATGCAAAATATATTAGCACACTCCACTTACCAAGACCATTACCAAATAAGGCGTGCTGTCACCTGCTTTTATAGTAAGCCTTGAGGTGGTACCACCCAGTATATCTAGAAGGGAGTGCATTTCATTTCGAACCCCTCCCTTGAGATGATGGAGAAACACATCTACTTCACGATTTCAATGGTAGAGTTGAACCACTAGGGGCAAAAATAGCTAGATTTACTACTAAAATACCAAAATATATTACTTTTGCAACGGACAGTCAAAATGAACACCAGAATCGACTTGTTTCATTATAACTATGCCTAAAACATCTGATTTTCAATGATAGATCTATCACTTTTTATAAAACTTACTTTAGAAAAGATACTAGTAGTATACTGCTAACGGCCATTTTGTGGACAGTATTTTTCTAATATCAGAAGTTCCAGTGCTCTCATTTTAATGTTCAGAACACAGAGTGCTTTCTTACCCTTCAGAGGGTGATCCATCACCTCTTCTCCCTTCTGCATGAGATCTAGAGGAGCCCAGAAGAACAACAGAGCCATACTGACCTTTTGTCATAGAAGCCTTTTACTGTAGCTGTTATAGTAGGCCTCAGAGTACCAGATACAAAGGAAGTGCACTAGCTATTGTTTTAAAGGGAAAGGTTAGAGCAGACCCAGCTTACAAATGTTGGTTCCAAGAATGTTGTGGTAAACTAAACAATAACCTTGAGGGAATGTTACAGGAACATTGTGTTAGCTGGGGATTCTCCATTAACCTAACTCTTTTGGGAGTTTTCAATGGAAATACAAAATAGGACGGGGAAGATAATAGTTTAAATAATAATATATATTTAAACTAGGCCCAATTCGTTATTAGCTTAGGCAATATGTGACTGAGCTGTCAATCAAAATATCTAACATGACTTCACGTTTAGAAACAACACGTCACTGTCAATCCTTAAACCCCTAGTTTTGGCTGCAGAGCAGAACACGCTTTCGAAAGAGCGTTCATTTCTCCTGGGAAGTGACATTCTTTGGTTGTGGGTTCTCCCCTGAAACCTGCCTAGGCGCCATATTCACCTGTCAGATCAACGTGTGTGTACCAAATGGCACCCTATTCCCTATTTAGTGCACTACTTTATAGGCCCTAGTCAAAAGTAGTGCACTAAATAGGGAATAGGGTACCGTTTGCAACGCACACACAGTCTGGAGCCCGGGCAGCACCCCTTTCTGCAGCTGCCAACTCCGCAAAGTCTTCTAAAAACAAACCTTTCTCTTCAGAATTCCATCGTCCTCTGCACACACAGCCTATATCACTTCAAAAACACACAACACAATGGCACATACTGTAATGGTAGAGAAAACAGAGTGACAAAAACACACAGTTATACTATGTACTGCTGCACGTGACAAAACTTGAAAAACACACTCGCCTTCTCACACACACCCTCTCTCTCACACACACAGTTAAAATGCTGACATCTTATCTGTAGTAATGTGTAATATCTATACTGTATGTACATGTCATGCTATGTCATGTACAGATCCAAGTGTATAGCTCCATTACTACTGTTGACATGTTCCTTTACTTTCCTTTCCTTTAGAAACTACAAAGATCACTTCTATGTGTGTGTGTGCTGATGGATATGGACATAATATCTGCCTGGTTCTTGCAGGACTGCCTGTAGTTGGGTCAGACCAAAGTAGAGTTAGCTTAAGTCACTAGTGAGTGAGGGCATCTACAACCAACCGCTCAGAAGGCTCCAGCTAGCCGTTTTAACACTTGTGCTCCTTTAAAAAATATATATTATTTATGTTGCACTGTTGGTGGTAAGTGTACTTGATTCAGAAGCCCTGTGCACTGGCTGGTAAAGAGTTCCCATTTTGAACCATTTCATTTGTCTTTAAAGACAAATTCTGCCGGGCCGGTGGCCCAGGAGATCTGTAGCTGATTCGAGTTGGCCTACTGCACTGGCCAATCGGAATGGCTCAACTCACCGCTCATACAGCTTCCATGACCCTGCCACAGCAAAGTTTGATACTAGTCTACGTAAGATTTCATAACTTTTAAAAATCCATTACCAGAGAGAGACTGTCAAAGAATACATCAAAAAGCTGCAGTTTTTAATTAATTAACACATAAACAAACCTTACAATAATTTGCTGTGAAAATGAATTGATAATTCTTCTCCCGGTGTTCTCTGCAGTTCGCATCGTGTAAAGAATGAAAAAAATTAAGATACAAATCAATACATAATACGAAATAAGGTTTTCCAAACAATTATATATAGCAGTAAAAAATATATACATAACATGTACAAAACAATTTACAGAACCCAGTCTGGCACAAAGAGAAGATTCATGTGGAAGACAAGTACCCTACACAATATATATACACATGTGCCATTTACCACATAGAAGCTAAATATTTGTATAATTCAATTATAGGTAGCCCTTTCTCTTTTATTCCAGGCTTCATCTAAATATTCCACATATTTTTTTCTGGCATTCTTTGGAATTCTGATCGGTTTTATGTAATAACTCCAAAAATAGAAATGTGTGGTGTAACTTTGCATTGGGACTTTTGATGTGTATATTAATGCATATCCATATGTTACATATGGTTACGTTTATGCTACCTACCCTTTAAAGTCAGTGGTCAAAATCACTTTCGCAGTCAAAAATCAAGCCGAGGGTCTCCCGAGTGGCGCAGCAGTTTAAGGCACTGCATCACAGGGCTTGAGGCGTCACTACAGACCCGGGTTCGTTCCCAGGCTGTGTCACAACCGGCAGTGACCGGGAGTCCAATAGGGCGGCGCACAATTGGCCCAGCGTCGTCTGGGTTAGGGGAGAGTTTGGCCGTTGGGGCTTTACTTGGCACATTTGCGCTCTAGCGACTCCCTGTGGCGGTCCGGGTGCCTGCAGGCTGACCCTGCTTGTCAGTTGAACGGTGTTTCCTCCGACACATTGTTGCGGCTGGCTTCCGAGTTAAGCTGGCGGGTGTTAAGGAGCGCAGTTTGGCGGGTTATGTTTCGGAGGATGCATGACTCGACCTTCGCCTCTCCCGAGCCCGTTGGGGAGTTGTAGCGATGAGACAAGATCGAAAATTGAATATCACGAAAAAGGGGGTACATGTCTTAAACATTTTTAACATGAACCTAATAAATACTTTTGTAGGAATGAGGTTTGTATAGTAGGCCTAATAGCCTACATTTATCACACCATATGGCTATATGCCTGAACTGACAATATTGTTATTCTCAGACTATATTATATTGCAAAACTCAAGCTTTGATAACAAAATAGATTAGTTGGTGTTTCACTTGCGAGACACGGCTGAGCATAAATTTAAATAATTTGCAAATAATTAGCTTTTTTATTTTACTTAAAAGATGGTACCTACTTGTGATGGTCAATACAATTGGGAACTTGGACAAAAAAATGAGGTCAAATCATAAGGTCAGTGACCTTCAGGTTGGAAAGTTTGAGCTCTAGAAAGATGCCAGAGTTTCACTTGGAATTCCGAATTGGATGACTCGTGATTCAAAAATATTTTTCCCAGTCAGATCTCTTTTTTTTCTGAGTTCCCAGTTGTCTTGAACGAACTGAAGTGCGCAACAGAAGGTCCACCACTCATGGTCGCTGCTCTCTCCTTCCTTTCCTCCGGTGAGACTAACCAGAGCAAGGGGACAGTCTTCCACCCGTTGGTGAAACTCGAGTCGCACCGCATCTGCCTCATGTACAAATTCATGTTGTTCCTATGACCAGAGAAAGTGAAATATTCCTTGATATTAAAATAGACACAACGAGCTGCTAATAATAATAGAAACGCAGGGATATCGATACACTTGGCTACTTTTTCATTGCAGCTGCAGCGCGAGTGGAAGTAGGGAGAAGTGTTTTTATGTTTTTTTTAATAGTGTTGAATAAAAAGTGTTGACAGTGCTGAATAAAAACTCACTCTGGGATAGGCGTCCCGCTACCGGATATTAAACATGTAGGTACATACAAGTGTCATATCGGTTGAAAGCTTAAATTCTTGTTAATCTAACTGCACTATCCGATTTACAGTAGCCCTTACAGTGAAAGCATGCCGTGCGATTGTTTGAGGACGGCGCACCCACATCAAAATATTTTTCCACCGGCACAGGTTAACTAAATTCACAAATAGCGATTAAATATTCACTTACTTTTTGAAAATGTTCCTCTGATTTGTCATGCAAAGGGTCCCAGCTATAACATGTAGTGTTGTTTTGTTGGATAAAATCCTTCTTTATATCCCAAAAAGTCAGTTTAGTTGACTTGAGTAATCCACTCGTTCAACATGCAGAGAAAGGAATCCAAAAATCTACCTTTGTTAAAACAAGTCAAAATACATTTCTATTGACTCCTCAGATACCCTAAAATGTAATCAAACTATAATATTTCAAACAGAAAGAAGTAGGAATAGGAATCCGATATTAGCAGGTGCGTCTTGTCTTCCTCGCACGCCCAAACACGAATTTCCAATAGTGTGTCCCAGTACTAAAACTCATTATTCTTCCTTGTTTTGGAAGAAACAAGCCTGAAACCATGAACATAGAGGGCTGACACCCTGTGGAAGCCATGGGAATTGCATACTGTGAGCTAGATTTAATTATTTCATTATACTTTACATTGTAAGAAAATGGGCTCTCAAAAAAATGTAATCTTTCTTTGGAATTTCTCCTAACATATCAATTGTGTTATAGTCTCCTACATTATTTTAACATTTCTACAAAGTTCAAAGTGTTTTCTTTTCAATGGTGCCAATTATATGCATATCCTGGCTTCAGGGCCTGAGCAACAGGCAGTTTACTTTGGGCACGTCAGTCAGGCGGAAATTGAGAAAAAGCCTGAAGAAGTTTAATCCCATAAGGGATGGGTTACCAACTGGCGATTTGCCAAGGAAAATGTAATTTAATTAATTCATACAAGCAAATACTTTGAAGTTATTACATTAAAGTAAACCAAAGTTTTTGAAATACATAACGCCATCTAACCAGTTATCAAATAATGTTAGTTATATACCGTTATCTTAGCCAGCAAGCTAGCCAGACAGCTAACATGAGGCATTTAGCCAATTAGCTATTAACCTAGCCAGCCTAGCCAGCCTAGCCAACCACCACGGTAATGGTCGGCAAGCTAGAGCCAAACTACTGGAAACCAGCTAGAACACAACTTAAACATAACGGCAGATTAAAAGTAAAGAGAGCAGAGACTTACAGATTGATAGCAGACAGAGTTAGCTACCAAAGCAAGGGGGAGGCAGGCACTTCACTGGGCCAAAATCTAAAGTAGATAGATTCCAGATGTTAGCTAATGCGTTAGCACTAAAAGTTACAAAAACTCCCGTATCCTAATTGACAGAGTTGATAAAACAAAAAGGAGAACAGATGAGGTACTAAACAGGTATGATTTTCTCTTTCGTCTTGAGCCCACGGCAAGTAAGCACCAGAGCCTGCGTGCTAACGGGTTCCCACTAGATAATACAGCCATAAAGTCTGTGAATAGTATGAGTTGAGGCCAATGTTAGTTAGCATACGAACTCTGTAGCATAGAGTAAATCCTCCATATGACGTTGATAAATAGTATATTGTGGCCACACAGCGTTGTTACATTGGTGAGTAAAAACTCATGCTTCCTACCCTTTAAGTGGTCTGGATTGTTTTTACTTAGACCTCAAAACATGTGTAAATAGCGCCGACGGTCTTTCCTGAACTGGGCAAAATCATAGGCTACACATTCATTATGGAGAATAGGGCTGCAGCTATTCCAAGGCAGCCGAGCCTGGTGAGCTCCATGATATTTACAGAGTTGAGCACTCAAACATTTAATCAGGGGCAGAAAATTGCATGTTTCATACCTGGAAAACCTAGTCAAAGTGGAGTTAACGTTGTAGACCTTTGCCAACCTCTTTCACAATCTCTGCTGCTATTGGTTGGCCTCTCTGTAATTACAGGTGAGATTGATGTTTGCCATTTCGGCAGGAGGGCGAGGCAGCTTCACTGAGATAATATGATAAAGTTTGTCGGCCATGTTTGTGTGACCACTACTAATGAAGTGGGAGTAGGAGTTATTGAGCGGTGTAATTTCAGTTTACTGGACAGTTTCTTTGAGGGCATCGATATGATGTGATGAAAACGGAGGCCATGTTTGCTTGAACACTAAAGGACGTGGCCACATTGAGATTGTGTCTGAGTATTTCGGATTGGTTAATGCTTTTTTTAAAATGGGAGTCATCATCCATTGCAGGATGAATAACAACGGGGATGGTTATCCGTCAAAAAATGCGAAAACTGTGCTTATGTGGAAAGGGTTCTACTTGGAACCAAAAGTGTTCCACCTATAACAGCCCTGGGCAAAGGTCACCCCGGGGGCCGTATGCAGCCCGCGACCTGATTCAATACTGCCTGCGGAATCAAATAACATTTTATTGGTCACATACACGTGATTAGCAGATGTTATTGCGGGTGTAGCGAAAAGCTTGTGCTTCTAGCTCCGATATTACTGTACTAACTAACAAGTAATATCTAACAAATTACACAACATATACACAATACACACAAATCTAAGTAGGAATGAATTAAGACTATATACATATGGATGAGCGATGTCAGAACGGAACGGACTAAGATACTGTAGAATAGTACAGAAAAAACAGTATATACATATGAGATGAGTAATGCAAGACATGTTTATTTTATTTATTTTACCAGGTAAGTTGACTGAGAACACGTTCTCATTTGCAGCAACGACCTGGGGAATAGTTACAGGGGAGAGGAGGGGGATGAATGAGCCAATTGTAAACTGGGGATTATTAGGTGACCATGATGGTTTGAGGGCCAGATTGGGAATTTAGCCAGGACACCGGGGTTAACACCCCTACTCTTACGATAAGTGCCATGGGATCTTTAATGACCTCAGAGAGTCAGGACACCCGTTTAACGTCCCATCCGAAAGACGGCACCCTACACAGGGCAGTGTCCCCAATCACTGCCCTGGGGCATTGGGATATTTTTTAGACCAGAGGAAAGAGTGCCTCCTACTGGCCCTCCAACACCACTTCCAGCAGCATCTGGTCTCCCATCCAGGGACTGACCAGGACCAACCCTGCTTAGCTTCAGAAGCAAGCCAGCAGTGGTATGCAGGGTGGTATGCTGCTGGCTATGTAAGCATTATTAAGTGACTAAGATACCATAGAATACAGTATATACACATATGAGATGAGTAATGCCAGATATGTAAACATTTAAATGACTAGTGTTCCATTCCTTAAAGTGGCCAGTGATTCCTAGTCTATGCCTATAGGCAGAAGCCTCTAATGTGCTAGTGATGGCTGTTAAACAGTCTGATGGCCTTGAAATAGAAGCTGTTTTTCAGTGTCTCGGCCTCAGCTTTGATGCACCTGTACTGACCTCGCCTTCTGCATGATAGCGGCGTGAACAGACTGTGGCTCGGGTGGTTGATGTCCTTGATTATCTTTTAGCCTTCCTGTGACATCGGGTGCTGTAGGTGTCCTGGAGGGCGGGTAGTTTGCCCACGGCAATGCATTGGGCAGACCGCACCACCCTCTGGAGAGCCTTGCGATTGCGGGCAGTGCAGTTACCGTACTAGGCGGTGATACAGCCCGACAGGATGATTTCAATTGTGCATCTGTAAAAATCTGTGAAGGTTTTAGGTGACAAGATACATTTCTTTAGCCTCCTGAGGTTGAAGAGGCTCTGTTGAGCCTTCTCACCACAATGTCTGCGTGGGTGGTCCATTTCAGTTTGTCAGTGATGTGTACGCAAGGGCCTTTTTGCACATCAGATGTACAGCCTTGTCAAAGCCTTCAAGGGAAAATTACTCCTCCTGACCCGTCAAGTAGAAGCCAACAATCTCACCCACCTTCCGACACAACTAGTCTGTTCCCTATCAGATGACCAGCGGGAGAAGTATACATCACTGCTGCGTGCTTTGAACAGTGATTTTTCTCGTGGTTTAGAGCATTTCAAAGTGTTGGAAAATGACATGCTGTTGGTTTCCTCTCCTTTCACCTTCAATGTGGATAACTCTCCCACTGACCTGCAACTTGAGCTTATCGATCTTCAGTGTGATGCAGTGATTGGAGAGCTATTCAAAACAACGTCACTGACGAGGTTCTATGCATCTCTCAATGAACAAAACTTTCCAAAGATTAGGAGTCATGCTCAGAAGATGTTTGTACTGTTTGGGTCAAACTATGGATGTGAACAGACATTTTCAGTGATGAAATATAAGAAGTCAAGGCATCATCTCTTACTGACGCTCACCTCTCAGCAATCCTGCACATAGCAAGGTCAGAAACTATACCTGACTTCACTGCTCTAGTCAATGCCTATCAGAGACTTCATTCCTCACACTGATAGAGTAGTTTAAATGTAATGTTGAACTCTCTCTATCTGTGTTTTTGTGCATACCCGTTAACACAAGTTCTGTCTGTGGTATTGAATGCAGTCTACTTTTCCCTCTGTGTAGTTCATTGCATGTTAAATAATGAAAATACCTACCAAAAGGAGAACACAGAAGTGTGGGCAGTGTGGATGTGGATGGCGCTCCTTTTCCTGTAGTTCCCGATCAGCTTGCTTCTCTTGCTAATGTTGAGGGAGAGGTTGTTTGACCTGGCACCACACTGTCAGGTCTCTGACCTCCTTGTAGGCTATCGTCATCTGTGATCAGGCCTACCATGTTGAGTTGTCAGAGAACTTAATGGTGTTGGAATCGTCACGGCCACACAGTTGTGGATGAACAGGGAGAATATGAGAGGACTAAGCACGCATACCCTGTGGGGCCACCGTGTTGAGGGTCAGTGTGGCAGATGTGTTGTTGCCTGCCCTCATCACATGGGGGCAGCCCATCATGAAGTCCAGGATCCAGTTGCAGAAGGAGTGCAATCCCAGGCTCCTTAACTTAGTGAAGAGCTTGGAGGGCATTATGGTGTTGAATTCTGAGATGTAGTCAATGAACAGCATTCTCAAGTAGCTGTTATTTTTGTCCAGATGGGAAAGGGCAGTGTGGAGTGCAATAGAGATTGCATCATCTGTGGATCTGTTTGGGATGATGGTGTTTATTTGAGCCATGACCAGCCTTTCAAGCATTTCATGGCTACAGATGAGTGCAATGCAATAGCCATTTAGACAGGTTACCTTGGCATTCTTGGGCAGAGGGATTATTGTGGTCTGCTTGAAACATATGTATTACAGACTGGGTCAGGGAGAGGTTGAAAATGTCAGTGAACACACTTGCCTGTTGGTCAGCGCATGCTCTAAGTACGCTTCCTGGTAATCCGTCTGGCCCTGCGGCCTTGTGAATGTTAACCTGTTTAAAGGTCTTACTCACATCGGCTACGGAGAGCGTGATCACACAGTCAGCCGGAACAGCATGGTTTAGTGTTATTAGCCACGAAACAAGAAAAGAAGCTTATCATCTGCTTCATCGGACCACTTACGTATTGAGCGTGTCACTGGGACTTCCTGTTTGAGTTTTTGCTTGTAAGCAGGAATCAATAGGATAGTGGAGTCGATAGACAGTACCGTGCAGTATCGAAGAGCCCTCACTGCTGCTCGATCATCCTACTTTTCCAACTTAATTGAGGAAAATAAGAACAATCCGACATTTATTTTTTATACTGTTGCAAAGCTAACTAAAAAGCAGCATTCCCCAAGAGAGGATGGCTTTCACTTCAGCAGTAATAAATTCATGAACTTCTTTGAGGAAAAGATCATGATCATTAGAAAGCAAATTACGGACTCCTCTTTAAATCTACGTATTCCTCCAGGGCTTAGCTGTCCTGGATCTGCACAGCTCTGCCAGGTCCTGGGATCAGGAGAGACACTTAAGTGTTTTAGTACTATATCTCTTGACACAATGATGAAAATAATCATGGCCTCTAAACCTTCAAGCTGCATACTGGATCCTATTACAACTAAACTACTGAAAGAGCTGCTTCATGTGCTTGGCCCTCCTATGTTGAACATAATAAACGGCTCTCTATCCACCGGATGTGTACCAAACTCACTAAAAGTGGCAGTAATAAAGCCTCTCTTGAAAAAGCCAAACCTTGACCCGGAAAATGTAAAAAACTAGCGGCCTATATCGAATCTTCCATTCCTCTCAAAAAAATTGAAAAAGCTGTTGCGCAGCAACTCACTGCCTTCCTGAAGACAAACAATGTATACGAAATGCTTCAGTCTGGTTTTAGACCCCATCATAGCACTGAGACTGCACTTGTGAAGGTGGTAAATTACCTTTTAATGGCGTCAGACCGAGGCTCTGCATCTGTCCTCGTGCTACTAGACCTTAGTACTGCCTTTGACACCATCGATCACCACATTCTTTTGGAGAGACTGGAAACCCAAATAGGCCTACACGGACAAGTTCTGGCCTGGTTTAGATCTTATCTGTCGGAAAGATATCAGTTATTCTCTGTGAATGGTTTGTCCTTTGACAAATCAACTGTACATTTCGGTGTTCCTCAAGGTTCTGTTTTAGGACCACTATTGTTTTCACTATATATTTTACCTCTTGGGGATGTTATTCGAAAACATAATGTTAACTTTCACTGCTATGCGGATGACACACAGCTGTACATTTCAATGAAACATGGTGAAGCCACAAAATTGCCCTCGCTAGAAGCCTGTGTTTCAGACATAAGGAAGTGGATGGCTGAAAACGTTCTACTTTTAAACTCGGACAAAACAGAGATGCTTGTTCTAGGTCCCAAGAAACAAAGAGATCTTCTGTTAAATCTGACAATTAATCTTGATGGTTGTAAAGTCGTCTCAAATAAAACTGTGAAGGACCTTGGCGTTACTCTGGACCCTGATCTCTCTTTTGACGAACATATCAAGACTGTTTCAAGGACAGCTTTTTTCCATCTACGTAACATTGCAAAAATCTGAAATTTTCTGTCCAAAAATGATGCAGAAAAATTAATCCATGCATTTGTTACTTCTAGGTTAGACTACTGCAATGCTCTACTTTCCGGCTACCCGGATAAAGCACTAAATAAACTTCAGTTAGTGCTAAATACGGCTGCTAGAATCCTGACTAGAACCAAGAAATGTGATCATATTACTCCAGTGCTAGCTTCCCTACACTGGCTTCCTGTTAAGGCAAGGGCTGATTTCAAGGTTTTACTGTTAACCTATAAAGCGTTACATGGGCTTGCTCCTACCTATCTTTCCGAGTTGGTCCTGCCGTACATACCTACACGTACGCTACGGTCACAAGACGCAGGCCTCCTAATTGTCCCTAGAATTTCTAAGCAAACAGCTGGAGGCAGGGCTTTCTCCTATACATCTCCATTTTTATGGAACGGTCTGCCTACCCATGTGAGAGACGCAGACTCGGTCTCAACCTTTAAGTCTTTACTGAAGACTTATCTCTTCAGTAGGTCATATGATTGATTGTAGTCTGGCCCAGGAGTGTGAAGGTGAACGGAAAGGCTCTGGAGCAACGAACCGCCCTTGCTGTCTCTGCCTGGCCGGTTCCCCTCTCTCCACTGGGATTCTCTGCCTCTAACCCTATTACAGGGGCTGAGTCACTGGCTTACTGGTGCTCTTTCATGCCGTCCCTGGGAGGGGTGCGTCACTTGAGTGGGTTGAGTTACTGACGTGATCTTCCTGTCTGGGTTAGCGCCCCCCCTTGGTTTGTGCTGTGGTGGAGATCTTTGTGGGCTATACTCGGCCTTGTCTCAGGATTGTAAGTTGGTGGTTGAAGATATCCCTCTAGTGGTGCGGGGGCTGTGCTTTGGAAAAGTGGGTGGGGTTAAATCCTTCCTGTTTGGCCCTGTCCGGGGGTATCATCGGATGGGGCCACAGTGTCTCCTGACCCCTCCTGTCTCAGCCTCCAGTATTTATGCTGCAGTAGTTTATGTGTCGGGGGGCTAGGGTCAGTTGGTTATATCTGGAGTACTTCTCCTGTCTTATCCAGTGTCCTGTGTGAATTTAAGTATGCTCTCTCTAATTCTCTCCTTCTCTCTTTCTTTCTCTCTCTCGGAGGACCTGAGCCCTAGGACCATACGTCAGGACTACCGGGCATGATGACTCCTTGCTGTCCCCAGCCCACCTGGCCTTGCTGCTATTCCAGTTTCAACTGTTCTGCCTGCGGTTATGGAACCCCTACCTGTCCCAGACCTGCTGTTTTCAACTCTTAATGATCGGCTATGAAAAGCCAACTGACATTTATTCCTGATTATTATTTGACCATGCTTGTCACGTATGAACATTTAGAACATCTTGGCCATGTTCTGTTACAATCTCCACCCGGCACAGCCAGAAGAGGACTCGCCACCCCTTATAGCCTGGTTCCTCTTTAGGTTTCTTCCTAGGTTTTGGCCTTTCTAGGGAGTTTTTCCTAGCCACCGTGCTTCTACACCTGCATTGCTTGCTGTTTGGGGTTTTAGGCTGGGTTTCTGTACAGCACTTCGAGATATTAGCTGATGTACGAAGGGCTATATAAAATAAACTTGATTTGATTTGATTTAGTGTTATGGTCAGATTTGCCAAATGGAGAGCGAGGGAGAGATTTGTATGCGTCTCTGTGTGTAGTGTAAAGGTGGTCTATAGTTTTTTCACCTCTAGTTGCACAGGTGACACGCTGGTATAAACTACCAGCTCTCACAGTCTTGCGTCAGAATTAGAGGTACATCCATGTTTCTCAAATGTCAAAATGTCAAAGTTGTTCCAAACATCAAATTTCAAAGTGTTAAAGGGTAAGTTCAGGCATTAACTCTGAATGGTTAAGGTAAGGGTTAAGGTTTGGGATAGGCTTAAACAAAAATGATAAAAAACACCTTTCTATCGCAGGATTCAAACAACCTTTGGAATCAGAGTCAATGAAATGTATTTATAAAGCCCTTCTTACATCAGCTGATGTCACAAAGTGCTGTACAGAAACCCAGCCTAAAACCCCAAACAGCAAGCAATGCAGGTGTAGAAGCACGGTGGCTATGAAAAACTCCCTAGAAAGGCCAGAACCTAGGAAGAAACCAGGCTGAGACAGATGCTTATGCCTATCCACCATCCCTTCTACAACCGAAACCTACTTGAAGGTGACAGTGCTCACTTTTGTCCCTAGTGGCTGGTTTCCACGTCATCTCCTGACGTCCTCAGACATGGATGACGTTGAATACCTGGCTGGAATGAGATAAAAAACGGATTTCAGTGCATTTATGTCACCGGCCACTAGGAGCGCCGCCTCTGGGTGAGCATTTTCTTGTTTGCTTATGGCCCTATACAGCTTGTAGAGTGCGGTCTTAGTGCCAGCATCGGTTTATGGTGGTAAATAGACAGCTATGAAAAACGTTGATAAACTCTTGGTAAATTGTATGGTCTACAGCTTATCATGAGGTATTCTAACTAAAGCGAGCAGAACCTCGAGACTTCCTTAATATTAGAGATTGCGCACCAGTTAACAAAAGGGACACACACCACCTCCCCCCTTGAGCTTACCCGTTCTGTCCTACCGATGTACAGAAAAAAACTGCTAGATTTATATTGACCATGTCCTTGTTCAGCCACAACTCAGAGAAACATAGTATATCACAGTTCTTCAGATCACGTTGGTAGGATAGTCTCGAACGGAGCTCATCCAGTTTATTCCCCAGTGATTGCACATTGGCCAATAGAACAGAGGGTAGAGGCGATTTATCCTTTCTCCGACAGTCTCGTCACGTATCCCGCCTCTATAGTGCCGTCTTCTCCTCCTCAAGGTGTCGGGAATTTAGGCCTGGTCCGGGATAATCAATGTATTTCGCCTCCGACTCATTGAATTAGAAGTCCTCATCCAAGTCGAGGTTAGTGATAGCTGTTCTGATGTCCAGGAGCACAATTGGTCAGGAGACAGTAAAACGTCCGGTATTCCCTCCAGCGCTATTCCCTCCAGGAGGTGTAGTTCAGTTTAATGGACTATTTCTTTGAGTGCATCGATTTGAATAACTGATAGGAGCTAATGAGAACTCTGGAACTAAAGGCTTGTTGTGTAATTAGGGGAAAAGCACAGCAAGGAGGCCCTGTTACTCAACAAGTATCTTCCTTCGCTTTCGGCTTGGATGTTAATTAGCCACAGACTCAGACATTATTTTGCAATGAGTCATGTCTCAGAAGACTTCCACAGAACCCTGAAAAAAAAAGTTTCTCTCTGTTCTTTAGTTATGTTATTGTGACTGAGCATCCAAACAATTTGATTGGGACAATTTAAGGACAATTTGAAATAATAGGTTGTGTCATCCCTATGGAAATCCTAGTCAAAGTAGCTTGAGTTGTCATCATATCCAAGATGGACACACAAAATAACACCCTAGACTTATTTATGTAGTCAGGAAGGAACAATTTGGGTAAATGACCTTCAATCCAAATCAGCATTCCCCAGTTAATTCAGATAAATCATAAGCAAAAAGGGTGTGTGTAATGTGCAATCTAAGGCGGAATGTTAAGTGTGTATAGAACACACGTGCACGTAGACATACTCAAGGAAAGGATGAAGCCCAGTGTTGTGTAGGAGTGACTGGAACACAGCCTCTTTATCAGACTCCCACTGTAAGCTGGATCATCATGTCATTTACTGATTAGACCTTTGTCGAGGCCTAATCTAACGTCGTCTAACTATAGGCCAATAACAGCTGATCCGCAATGTAGCCCATCCAGGCCCAAGCCTCTCATCCCTTTTCAGATGAGGCCAATACGGCATTTGGAGAGTACTGTCTAACAGCGTTCTGTCATGCCTGCCTGCTACTGCCTTGCGGGTCTGAAGATGCGTAATTTTCTCCCAACAAGGGCTCCCATGATAGCCCTCTGCTTTGAGTAGCATTTATTGCCTTTTCCTGCTCAATGGCCTGTCAAACACATTAATCTGCAGCTAGGCGATGGAGGGAAGGGAAGAGCAAGAGCAAGAGGAGATGAAGACGGGGTGTTCTTCGTCCACGGGTCACTCCACATCAGAGCTGGGTTCTGATTGGCTGTCAGTTCGCCCACTCTCGTCAAGCCTGCATGGCTTTTTGTGGCCAAACACTGACCCATAATCACAACCACTGGAGTTGCTCGAAAATAAATTCCTCAGTACGGAATAATTTCTGAGACAAATAACCAATTTGTTAAATCCTATTGTACATTGTCTTGCAGCTGAGAATACACAGGAGGTTGTGATAGTGAAATTGGAATGCAAAGTGAAAATGAAGAATTTTGTCGAGGGGCTAAACTAAGAATAGCTCTGAAAGTTCATTAATTGTCTTACGCTGGCTGCCAACGGCTTCTTTTAGTGTTTTCTCCGTTAGACCTCTTGTTAACTCAGGCAACCATGTTAGAATTGGGTGTACTAATTTCAAAATCAACAACATTTGTGTTCAAAAACTGCTGCTTGTTGAAACAATGCCTAGTGACGTACGTTGGATACAGACCACTTGGTTCCAACTTCAAAAGGAAGCACCAACATGTCATATTTAAGCATTAAAGCCCGAGGAGGTGTGGTATATGCCCAATATACCACGGCTAAGGACTGTTCATATGCACGCCGCAATGCGGAGTGCCTGGATACAGCCCTTAGCCGTGGTATATTGGCCATATACCACAACCCCCCAAGGTGCCTTATTGCTACTATAAACTGGTTTCCAACAGAATTAGTGCAGTAAAGATGCACATTTTGTCATACACATGGTATACGGTCTCATATACCATGGCTGTCAGCAAATCAGATTTCAGGGCTCGAGCCACCCAATTTATATTGCAGAATATACTATGCATGAATATAGTGGTACTCTGAGCATTTGGAGTATCCAATTTCAAGTTGACACGTTAAAGAATGACTTGAAAAAGGATGAATTACTACAAAGTGAATTGTATAGAATAATAAAAAGATATAGCTCTCCACGAATGCAATTCAGCACAGGCATCAAACAGCAACAGTTAAGTGGTGCAGACCTACAGAGGTATTTCAATTCAGGGTTTTCATTCATTCAAAACGTGACAAGACATTGTTACTGTAATACCAATAGCTGATCTTAAGAGATGTGATAATGAATTGAATGGATTTTAATTCAAGAAACTCAAATCACCCTGAAACTCATACTGTAGCATGTTAGGGATATTGACTTCAGAATTAGCCTAATGTATGTGTAAATAGGATAACGCTTAACTAATTATTAAAGCATCTGGAAACTGGAGTTGAACAATGCCCAGTTTTCAAAGAACCCATATTCACTCCTTGAGAGTTCTGAGTAGAAACAAGATATGCTTTTATTTTTATTTTATTTAACTAGGCAATTCAATTAAGAACAAATTCTTATTTACAACAACAGCCTATCAAAAGGCAAAAGACCTCCTGCGGGGACGGGGGCCTGGGATTAAAAAAATACAATATAAATATAGGACACAACAAGAGAGACAGCACAGCACTACATAAAGAGAGACCTAAGACGACAACATAACAAGAGAGCAACACAACATGGTAGCAACACAACATGGTACAAACATTATTGGACACAGTCAACAGCACAAAGGTCAAGAAGGTAGAGACAACAATACATCACACAAAGCAGCCACAACTGTCAGTAAGAGTGTCCATGATTGAGTCTTTGAATAAGATAAAACTGTCCAGTTTGAGTGTTTTTTGCAACTCGTTCCAGTCGCCAGCTGTGAAAAGAGGAGCGACCCAGGGATGTGCTTTGGGGACCTTTAACAGAATGTGACTGGCAGAACAGGTGTTGTATGTGGAGGATGAGGGCTGCAGTATACATAGATGGCCAGTTTACAGAGGAGTATAGAGTGCAGTGATGTGTCCTATAAGGAGCATTGGAGGCAAATCTGATGGCTGAATGGTAAAACACATCTATAAATGATGTCTCCATAATCTGGATAGGTAGGATGATCATCTGAATCAGGGTTAGTTTGGCAGCTGCGGTGAAAGAGGAGCGGTTACGATAGAGGAAACCAAGTCTAGATTTAACTTTAGCCTGCAGCTTTGATATGTGCTGAGAGAAGGACAGTGCACCGTCTAGCCATACTCCCAAGTACTTGTATGAGGTGACTACGTCAAGCTCTAAACCCTCAGAGGTAGTAATCACACCGGTGGGGAGAGGGGCATTCTTCTTACCAAACCACATGACCTTTGTTTTGGAGGTTCAGAACAAGGTTTAGGGTAGAGAAAGCTTGTTGGACACTAAGAAAGCTTTGTTTTAGAGCATTTAACACAAAATCCAGGGAGGGGACAGCAGCGACTGTATCATCTGCATATAAATGGATGAGAGCAAAGTCCCTAAGGGGAAACGGGGAGTTAGGAGATAAACATGCCTGACTTTTGGCTGTCTAAATTGATCATTGTAAAGAGAACGCATTCTTATCTTTAGGACAGGGCTGCCTAACCCTCTTCTTGGAGATCTACAGTCCTGTGGGTTTTCAGTCCAACACTAATTTAGCACACCTGATACTACTAATTAGCTGCTCAACAAGACCTTAACTATCCGACTCAGATATGCTAAATTAGAGTTGGACTGAGAACCTACAGCACAGTAGATCTCCAGGAAGAGGTTTGGGCAGCCTTGCTTTGCTTCCATGTTGCCCAAACAATAGTTACTACGCAAGGCATTACATGCACAAACAGGATAGTAATGACTTGTGTTGGGCTAAAGTCAGATTTATTTCAAGGGTATTAAAGATGAGAGTTGTCCAACCCAGTGACACAGAACAGGAAATGAATTCAATAGGTGACGGCCCTTCATATGATTTACAATTTGTTTTTATTTGAAGTGTAACGCATCTATAAATTAAAGATGCCCCTGAAAATCTTAAGAGGACAGTCTTATCTCCACTGTACTTCAAATGTGGCATATGTGGACAAATATTTGCTTTATTAATATCTATATGCCATATACGCTATTATTGATTGTTTAAAACATATTTGGTGATTATACTGCTAAATGCCATGCTTGAATATATGGGCAACTGGCTGTTGGCATAGCTACAATAAATTCTGGGTTACATCTATTAGTTTCCTGTCTGTGGATTTGATTGCAAATCAGCTCTTTTAATAATGCTAGCTAGCTAGTTAGCTAGTGTGTTTTGATTTGAAATACAACTCCCCCTTTTTGGGTTGTTTTTAATAGTCTCCTGACATATGAGGAGGACTGCAATGGATGGCGAGCTGGCAGTGAAATGAATCGCTCAGTCTGAGGATTCCTTTGGCTACTTGGATCCCTCTTGATTGTCACCTCATTTGTTGGAGTCTTGAAACAACCAAAATGTTACATTTGCAAACATTTAAAACAAACTGTTTTTGCTATGTCATTATGGGGTATTGTGTGTTGATGAGGGAAAAAAACTATTTGAACAATTTTAGAATAAGGCTGTAATGTAACAAATGTGGAAAAAGTCAAGAGGTCTGAATACTTTCCAAATGCACTGTATGTAGCTACATAACAGAGAGAAGGTGTGGAATATTTTTTAAGACAATTGTCATGTAGCTACATACAGTTCATTTGGAAATTGTTCAGATCTCTTGACTTTTTCCACATTTTGTTACATTACAGGCTTATTCTAAAATTGTTCAAATAGTTTTTTTCCCTCATCAACACACAATACCCCATAATGACAAAGCACAACATTTTTTATAAATGTTTGCAAATGTATAAAAAAAATAAACTTACACATCACATTTACATAAATATTCAGAGTCTTTATTAAGTATTTTGTTGAAACACCTTTGGCAGAGATTACAGCCTTGAGTCTATTTGGGTAAGACGCTACAAGCTTGGCACACCTGTATTTGGGAAGTTTCTCCCATTCTTTGCAAATCCTTTCAAGCTCGGAAAGGTTAGCATCGTTACACAGCTGTTTTCAGGTCTCTCCAGAGATGTTCGATCGATTCAAGTTCGGGTCACTCAAGGACATTCAGAGTCCCAAAGCCACCCCTGCGTTGTCTTGGCTGTGTGCTTAGGGTTGTTGTCCTGTTGGAAGGTGATCCTTTGCCCCAGTCTGAGGTCCTGAGCGCTCTGGAGCAGGTTTTCATCAAGAATCTCTCTGTACTTTGCTCCGTTCACCTTTCCCTCAATCCTAACTAGTCTCCCAGTCCCTGCTGCTGAAAAACAGCAACACAGCATGATGCTTCCACCACCATGCTTCCCCGTAGGGATGGTGCTAGGTTTTCTCCAGACGTGACGCTTGGCATTCAGGTCAAAGTGTTCAACCTTGGTTTCTTCAGACCTGAGAATTTTGTTTCTCATGGTCTGAGAGTCTTTAGGTGCTTTTTGGCAAACTCCAGTAAAAGGCTGTCCTTTGCCTTTTACTGAGGAGTGGCTTCCGTCTGGCCACTCCACCATAAATTCCTGCTGCAGAGATGGTTGTCCTTCTGGAAGGTTCTCCCATATTCACAGAGGAACTCTGGAGCTCTGTCAGAGTGACCATCGGGTTCTTGGTCACCTCCCTGACCAAGGCCCTTCTCACCCGATTGCCCAGTTTGAATTTATCAAAGGTCGATCAAGTTGTAGAAACATCTTAAGGATGATCAATGGAAACAGGATTACCTGATTTCAATTTCAAGTCTTATAGCAAAGGGTCTGAATACTTATGAAAATAAGATTTGTATTTTTTTATTTTTTTATGTTTTTGCTTCGTTGTTATGCGGTACTGTGTGTTTTAGAATAAGGCTGTAATGTAACAACATTGGGAAAAAGTCAAGGGGTCTGAACTTTCCGAATGCACAGTATATATTTTATTTGATGCGCGTTTATTTTTCTTTGAGATTCTTTGTCATGAAAAGCACTATAGAATTAGAATACATTATTTTTATTATGAGGCTGAGAGAAAATGTTGCGGTTTTAAAGCTAATTTCCTGTAATTCCCCCAAAGTAATTCATGGCTTATGACGTGTTTATATGCTATCTGGGGACCTCCGGGGGGGACCTACCCCTCCCCCCGGAATCTCAAATATAAAATATATTTTGATTTGTTTAACACTTTTTTGGTTACTACATGATTCCATATGTGCTATTCATAGTTCTGATATATTCACTATTATTCTACAATGTAGAAAATAGTAAAAATAAAGAAAAACTAGAGTAGGTGTTCTAAAACTTTTGACCGGTAGTGTACAGTAGGCCCGTGGCTGGGGTTGGTCTAATGGTTAGCGACGGCCCCTGCAGCACATATACCTGCCCAAGTCAACATTCAATCGAATCTACATCCCACCACTGTTTTTCTGACTCTCTCCAACCTTTTTGATCTGTTTCTCCAAGATTTGAAAACTTAAGTGTACACAGAATGGAAATTTGTGTATTTGCTTACAGTAAAATCATAAAAATAGACAAACATTACATATTGAGCATCTACTACATTTTCCAGTTCATTGAAAATGTAAAAATATTCAATAAATATTAGGCGTTCACCTTGTTTTTTCAGCCTATTCGTGCCATTGCTTTGGTGCATGATTGTACAAAATCTCCATTTTTTAATTATTCAATTCAGTGGCTAAAGATTAACGATTGATGCTCTTCACAGAAATGGATTAAATCCTTTATGAATAAAGCCTTGTGATGAATGTAAGACATTGAAGTGGCCCCTGTCTCACAACTTAATCTCAGGTCCAAAAATTGGGTAAATTGCCAGCCCTGTACAATAGAAAGGTGCTTTGGCACTTGACCTTTTTCTGCAATTTGATCGACTTTATTTTTGCAGATAATCTCCTCTAGACAATATGAGCTCTTAAAGTGGCTATGTGCACTAGCCACAGGTGAGACTACCTTTGCATTAAACCACTTTACAAAATCCCCTCACTCTGATCATGTCCCGCTGACTGCAAAGCTGCATTACCATCTGATCGCTGCACTTCACTGTGCCTATGTAACCTAAATGGGCCAAAAGAGAATGATCACAAACATATTTCAGACACCGATATGAGATTCTATTGCCGTTTCCATTGCACTGCCAATACACCATTATCCGAGAAAATGAATTTTCAGGATGTCAGTCTAAACATGCCTAAAAAAAGGTTCTAAGCATTCTAAGCAACTAATAAAAAATATATCACTAAAAGCAACCTACTGGCAACTTCCACAGCAGCAATATTGTTTGCCGTTGGTATCATTACTGTGGCTTGTCAACAGCAAGGGGAAAGAAAACCAAAACGAGGAATCATTGTCTTAACAACTTACAGAGAAAGGTACCTCCACCCATCATCCTCTTACCCCTCACCCTCCATGAAATTCCGGGGTGGGGGGGGCAAGCACACCCCCTGGCCCCTGTTTGATTTTGGAAGATCAGGTGTCAGTGTTCTCTACAAGCACAGGTTGGCCAATGAATAATGGATCTGCCAGTGGCTCGGGCCCCTGCGGGACCCATAGGCCTCACTGTGACTGGAATTACCATGGGACCCACAGGCCTCACTGTGACTGGAATTACCAATGTTCCATTATCAGCCAGTGATTCGTAGAGCCATCCCCAAGGGAAATGGGATTAGTTCCATAGAGGTTGGTCTCATATGAAGACAGTGGGTGCCATTCCAAATCCTGGTTGTTCGTTTGCTTTATTTTGAGGTTTTAATGAGGTTTTTAATTGTGGGTGTTTTGGGGTGAAAGAGATGTTTGTTTGGTAAGAAAGAATATTAGATATTATAGTGAGGGCCAGGTGTTTTGGTTGTTTTTTGTGGGGTTTTCTTTGACCATTATTTCCAGCATTATCCACTGGGTTTACTGCATACAGAAAATCCTAGGACATGCTCTTTAATTGACAAGCTGTCTCCAACCAATCATTCAATGTCTGTGGTTGTGCGTGAGTGTTTGGTCGGTGGGGAATGCCTAAACCAGGGGAGGAATAGCATACGAATGTTAATTGCACAAAGCGTGTTACTTGGCAGGGTATACTATTTGTAAACCAGTGATTCTACACTTCACTTTGCTCAAACTGATCCCCTCCAACAGACTCAATCCCTGATCATCGGTGGTTATAAAAACGGGGGCACTTAGGACAGTTAAAGGGGAGAGACTATGAATCCAACCAGAAAATATTCAAATTCACAATATCGCTTGAAAAAAAGAGCGCACCAATACCCGCTGGGACACTCTTTGCAGACAATATATTCTACTAACCTGCAATTCAGCATTTGATTATAAACCGAAAGAAAGTCTCGACAGCCATCTGAAATAAAATGTAAAAAACACATGCTGTCTTAGAAGAATGCTTGTACCTTTAGTTGTAGAGGATATAGCGAAACACTCATCCTTACATAAGAAAACATCAATCAACAAAAATATTTCACAACGTATTCCTTGCCTGTCCTTAACATATACAGTTGAAGTCGGAAGTTTACATACACTTTAGCCAAATACATTTAAAGTATTTCACAATTCCTGACATTTAATCCTAGTAAAAATGCCCTGCTTTAGGTCAGTTAGGATCACCACTGTATTTTAAGAATGTGAAACGTCAGAATAATAGTAGAGAGAACAATTTATTTCAGCTTTTATTTCTTTCATCACGTTCCCAGTGGATCAGAAGTTTACATACACTCAATTAGTATTTGGTAGCATTGCCTTTAAATTGTTTAACTTCGGTCAAACGTTTCGGGTAGCCTTCCACAAGCTATTTTTTTTTACGCTTCCCACAATAAGTTGGGTGAGTCAGGTTTGTAGGCCTCCTTGCTTGCACACACTTTTTCAGTTCTGCCCACACATTTTCTTCAGGATTGAGGCCAGGGCTTTGTGATGGCCACTCCAATACCTTGACTTTGTTGTCCTTAAGCTATTTTGCCAAAACTTTGGAAGTATGCTTGGGGGTCATTGTCCATTTGGAAGACCCATTTGCGACCAAGCTTTAACTTCCTGACTGATGTCTTGAGATGTTGCTTCAATATATCCACATAATTTTCCTACCTCATGATGCCATCTATTTTGTGAAGTGCACCAGTCCCTCCTGCAGCAAAGCACCCCCACAACATGATGCTGCCACCCCCCTGCTTCACGTTGGGATGGTGTTCTTCGGCTTGCAAGCATCCCCCTTTTTCCGCCAAACATAACGATAGTCATTATGGCCAAACAATTCTATTTTTGTTTCATCAGGCCAGAGGATATTTCTCCAAAAAGTATGATCTTCGTCCCGATGTGTAGTTGCAAACCGTAGTCTGGCTTTTTTATGGCAGTTTTGGAGCAGTGGCTTCTTCCTTGCTGAGAGGCATTTCAGGTTATGTCAATATAGGACTCATTTTACTGTGGATATAGATACTTTTGTACTTGTTTCCTCCAGCATCTTCACAAAGTCCTTTGCTGTTGTTCTGGGATTGATTTGCACTTTTTGCACCAAAGTACGTTCATCTCTAGGAGACAGAACTCCTTTCGCTCCTTTCTGAGCGGTATGACAGCTGCATGGTCCCATGGTCCCATGGTCCCATGGTGTTTATAGGTCTACAATTATTTTTCTGAGGTCTTGGCTGACTTCTTTTGATTTTCCCATGTCAAGCAAAGAGGCACTGCCTTTGAAGGCAGGCCTTGAAATACATCCACAGGTACACCTTCAATTGACTCAAATTATGTCAATAGCCTATCAGAAGCTTCTAAAGCCATGACATCATTTTCTGGAATTTTCCAAGCTGTTTAAAGGCACAGTCCACTTAGTGTATGGAAACTTCTGACCCACTGGAATTGTGATACAGTGAATTGTAAGTGAAATAATCTGTCTGTAAACAATTGTTTGAAAAATTACTTGTGTCCTGCACAAAGTAGATGTCCTAACCGACTTGCCAAAAGTATAGTTTGATAACAATAAATTTGTGGAGTGGTTGACAAATGAGTTTTAATGACTCCAACCTAAGTGTATGTAAACTTCCGACTTCAACTGTAAATATGATAGGCATTTTTATATTAGAAAACGTAGGGGGGGGGGGTGTAGACTACTTTCAGAACATAAATGGCTAGCCTATAAAAATAACTTCTCCAACTCTAAGAATGCAGTATTTGGAGAGGTATGCTTCCCCGCCTGCACAACATGTGTAAAAGATCAGGTACTGGGAATGATATTCTGGCACTGTTGAATAGTTTACTTCCTGTAAATACACTATTAGTCCGTCATTATGGCGATGCAGTCAGATCTTCTGACCAGCATGCGTCTGTTCTTCACATGTGTTAATGAATGCACACATTTTGGAATTGTCAACTTCGAGAGGGATGTTGGGGCTTGCAAATGCCATATCCTCAGCATTTCCATTTTACATGTATTTCTATAGTGACAAAATGCCTATTATTCCCATACAAAGTTACATTTTTATGTTTGTAATGTCATTTGGTGCATTAGGCTAAAGCTTAGGCTGTTGATGAGAATAATTGTGGGCAAACATTTCATTTAAAGTCAATCCACATGGTTGGGAATTTATTTTGGACTAATTGGAAAATTTTGTCAGTTGATCGTGGTATGCACACGTGACTATTATTTCACATATGTGTGAGAAGGCGATATATCGGCCTTGAGGTCAGAACTCAAACTAACTAGATCTCAAACTGTAACTAGGCCACTCAGGAACATTCAATGTCATTTTGGTAAGCAACTCCAGTGTACAGTGCCTTGCAAAAGTATTCATCCCCCTTGGCGTTTTTTCTATTTTGTTGCATTAGAACTTGTCATTTACAATTGATTTTGATTTCATGAAACGGACATACACAAAATAGTCCAAATTGGTGAAGTGAAAAAAAAAAACTGAAAAGTGGTGCGTGCATAGTATTCACCCCCTTTGCTATGAAGCCCCTAAATAAGATCTGGTGCAACAAATTACCTTCAAAAGTCACATAATTAGTTAAATAAAGCTCACCTGTGGGCAATCTCAATGTCACATGATCTGAGTATATATACACACACATACATGTTCTGAAAGGCCCCAGAGTCTGTAACACCACTAAGCAAGGGGCACCACCACCAAGCAAGCAGCACCATGAAGACCAAGGAGCTCTCCGAACAGGTCAGGGACAAAGTTGTGGAGAAGTACAGATCAGTGTTGGGTTATAAAAAAATATCCAGAACTTTGAACATCCCACAGAGCACCATTTAAATCCATTATTAAAACATGTAAAGAATATGGCACTACAACAAACCTGCCAAGAGAGGGCCACCCAAAAACTCACAGACCAGGCAAGGAGGGTATTAATCAGAGGCAACAAAGAGACCAAAGATAACCCTGAAGGAGCTGCAAAGCTCCACAACGGAGATTGGAGTATCTGTCCATAGGACCACTTTAAGCCGTACACTCCACAGAGCTGGGCTTTACGGAAGAGTGGCAAGAAAAAGCTATTGCTTAAAGAAGAAAATAAGCAAACATTTGGTGTTCGCCAAAAGGCATGTGGGAGACTCCCCAAACATATGGAAGAAGGTACTCTGGTCAGATTAGACTCAAATTTAGCTTTTTGGCCATCAAGGAAAACACTATGTTTTGCACAAACCCAACACTTCATCACCGCGAGAACAACATCCCCACAATGAAGCATGGTGGCGGCAGCATCATGCTGTCTGGAAGTTTTTCATCTGCAGAGACTGGGAAACTGGTCAGAATTGAAGGAATGATGGATGGCGCTAAATATAGGTTAATTCTTGAGGGTAACCTGTTTCAGTCTTCCAGAGATTTGAGACTGGGACGGAGGTTCACCTTCCAGCAGGACAATGACCATAAGCATACTGCTAAAGCAACACTTGAGTGGTTTAAGGGGAAACACATAAATGTCTTGGAATGGCCTAGTCAAAACCCAGACCTCAATCCAATTGAGAATCTGTGGTATGACTTAAATTGCTGTCCACCAGTAGAATCCATCCAACTTGAATGACCTGGAGCAGTTTTGCCTTGAATGGGCAAAAATCCCAGTGGCTAGATGTGCCAAGCGTATAGAGACATACCGCAAGAGACTTACAGCTGTAATTTCTGCAAAAGGTGGCTCTACAAAGTATTGACTTTGTGGGGGTGAATAGTTATGCACGCTCAAGTTCTATTGTTTAGTCTTATTTCTTGTTTGTTTCACCCAAAAATGTTTTGCATCTTCAAAGTGGTAGGCATGTTGGGTAAATCAAATGATACAAAACCCCAAAAAATCCATTTTAATTCCAGGTTGGAAGGTGACAAAATAGGAAAAATGCCAAGGGGGTGAATACTTTCACAAGCCACTGTATATTTAGCCTTGCGTTTTAAGTTATTGTCCTGCTGAAAGGTGGATTTGTCTCCCAGTGTCTGTTAGCTCTATTCCTTTTCTTTTTATCTAAAAAAACTCCCTAGTCCTTGTCGATGACAAGCATACCCGTAACATGATGCAGCCACCACTGTGCTTGATATGAAAAGTGGTACTCGGTGAAGTCTTGTATTTGCCCCAAACATAATGCTTTAATATTCAGTACATAAAGTTAATTTCTGTGCCACCGATTTTGCAGTATTACTTTAGTGCCTTATTGCAAACAGGGTGCATGTTTTGGAATATTTTTTTATTCTCTACCCTCTTTCTTTTCACTCTGTCATTTAGGTTAGTAATGTGGAGTAATTTTTAACAGCTAGTTAACAGATACTTATAATAATTAACCCTTACAATTCTGAACTGATTTCACCATATTTTAGAACTACACAACAGTGACTTAGAGAATAATATTCCCTCTCAAAATGTTCCTATAGCATTCAGTAGGTTGGATTTAATCCGACATTGGTTTCTCTGAGGTACGGCTCCTGTTTGTGGTCACACTGCTCGTTAGCAGTGCCTTCATGCCTCATTCCAAATGTGCAATCTTGGAAAGGAATATCCGTTCCCTGACAGCATAGTTAATTTCAGGA
This sequence comes from Salvelinus fontinalis, assembly GCF_029448725.1. Lineage (NCBI taxonomy): Eukaryota > Metazoa > Chordata > Actinopteri > Salmoniformes > Salmonidae > Salvelinus > Salvelinus fontinalis. Next base: position 50,293,173 of record NC_074682.1, read on the forward strand.
GAAACATGGGAGGAGCTAAATTAGCCCAGTGTTGTACACTCACTGTGTGTCCATTGTAACACCACTATGATAGGATGGGGGCATTAATTTACAACTAGGACATTCGTACTTGCTATCTGTTGTTATCACTTCTATTTCATTGTCAGAGACGGCCTCGACGTCACCTGTCTACTAACAACCGGTCCTGGCAACCCATTTGTACGCACACCTGGCAACCATCATTATGCACACCTGCGTCTCATCATCATCAGTCACACCTAGACTTCATTACTCCCTTGATTACGTATCCTTTATATAGCACTCTTTTGTCAGCAGTCATCAGGTGCTATTGTTTATGTTTTCATGGTCAGGCACTTCTTATGTTGTATTGCGTCGTTATTATTAAACTCACTATCTACGTTATAGGTTTCATATAGTAAATGCTCAGACATTTATTTTCAGTCTCAGCAGGTTAACGAGCGGGCAAAAATGGTCCCAATGACATCATAGATTTGTAATGACATCATAGCTTTGTAATTACGTCAGAGGGATCAGTTTTGCCGCTGGGTATGACTGACATTTTAGCCTAACTGAACATTTTGTCTGTTACTATAATTGTATTTAACTAGGCAAGTCAGTTCAGAACAAATTATTATTTACAATGACGGCCTACATCGGCCAAACCCGGACGACGCTGGGCCAATTGTGCGCCGCCCTGTGGGACTCCCAATCACGGCCGGTTGTGATACAGCCTGGATTAAGACCAGGGTGTCTGTAGTGACACCTCAAGCACTGAGACGCAGTGCCTTAGACCGCTGTGCCACTCGGGAGCCATGCCTTTCAAAACAGTGAATGAACTAAAATTAATATTCATATATTAAATAATATATTTGAAAAGGACCACAGTAAAACATCAGATACAAATTATTAAATCAATGACAATTGTGGATCTTTGCAAAATTGCCAACAAAAATACTTAGAAGTCATTGACTGTTCTATCGCACCTCAAGGTTAGTAGAACATATGGTCGAAAAGTGACAAGATTATGTTTTAATAATGCTTATGCATCAAATAAGGTTTGATGAGTACTCTCTCATCTGTGTCTGTGGGACTGAGATGGGCCTCTGGGGCTTGGCGCTAGCAATTGATTTATGATGGCTTGGTGATAAAACCTACAGCCTGCATTTCATAGAATGAGTTGGTGTTTGTATACTGTGAGGTACCAGGGTTGGAGACGGCTGGACGGCTGATGGGAGGAACCTCGTCTCAGGGGCCAAACCCCGGTTTATATAGAATTGGAACAGTCTTCACAGTAAATGCTATCTGGCTGGGGGATCCTCCTTTCTCACATATAAATCCTAACCTTTTGACCTATTCCAGACATCTGTTGTTTGTTACGTATTCAGGAGGATGTGTCTTAACTATAAAATACTGTGGCTCGGTTCTGCTCGTTGAGCTCTCGGCATCACACTTGAGTGTGGGATCGACCAGCTTCATTATTGCAATAATTAATCGATATTAAATAAAGATCATTGTTTGAAGAAATGACAAAGTCTCTCTCAATTGATTAGAATATTCCACGACAAACAACTACTACACAACCGACCCAATGACACCAACTTCTCTCATTTTTGTTATCCTGAAATGAAATGTAATATTTATTCAATTAACCCTGGAAACAAAATAATATGTTCTATGCAGTCGGGGCTTTAGGATGGTAACATCAAGGAGACTAAATCTCTCCGACCTCCCCCTGATCCCTCCCCCTCCCTTCCTGCCCTCTCCCCCTCCTGCTCCCTCCTCCTCCCTGCTCCCTTCCTGCTCCCTGCCCGCTCCCCCTCCCCACCACCTGTCATCCCCTGCCATTTTGAAACGTGACCACAACAGTCCAAAAACATCAATTGCCATTCCCATCGTCTTTTATGCCCTCCATTTTTTCTTTGCCAGCAATCTGGGAGAAGACAGCATCTATATTTCTCCTTTCAAGACAGAAGATTTGAACAGAACCACCTGTTGTGCTGAGCAGTTGGAGGCACATTAAACATCTGTGACATGTTGCCTCCTAAATATGCAGTTGGCTCAGACACGATTAGAAGACTGGGCAGCCCATAAAGTGAGACTTGTGCTACTGGGGAGGCGTGTGGTGTTGGAACAGCGTAGGGCTGGTTAGCGCAGCACAGCGAGGGTGCCTTGGAGAGGCTTCAGTGCACCAGAGTCATTGTCACTGAGAAGCCACAAGGAAAAGCACAGGAGGCCCAGCCTTAATAAACACACTATCAAACTGTGTCACCCAATGGAAGGGAGGGACTTTAGGGGACCCATCACTCAAAATACTTCCTCAAGTGCACTAGTAAAACAGAGCATAGTAAGACTGATATTGACAGCAACATAACTTGTGTAACGCATCCCTATAAGCAAAATATGTAAAAAATATGGTTTTTGGTTGTCTTGTGGTCACTGGGATACATGGGGTAAAATAATATTTTAAGCGGTATCAGGCAGCAAGCCGGGGAGTGGTAAAATATCATGTTAAGGAGTATTACATTGTCCTTTTGCAGCTGTTTGCTTGTTAAGACTGAATTTAACTGTGAGTTATGCATCCACAAGCATCCCACATCAACAAACTGATTATAGCCATGTCTGTTACAATGAGAGCTTGGAGAGACAAAATGGATAGCTTCAAAGGCTGCAATATTAACTCTAAAAGAGACACGCCATTATCTGTCCCCTCTGAAAAGGGAAACGTCGGCTATAGAGGTGAATGGTTCCATTCCGGTCAAGCGGTCACTCACTCAGGTGAAACCTAGGGTGAAACTGACATAAGAACGAAGGTCAGACCATGTAAATTGAACTGCCAGGTGTCCTTTATCAAAGAGAGCTGTTTGGCGCCTTGAGTATAATGAGCTGTTTATCTGCGTATTACAGACCGCCGTGTAAAATAAATCAGCTGTTGTAAACAACGCTCCAAACCACTGTTACACTGCACCTCGCAAGATAAGAAGTGGACTTTAATTAGGAGTTCATCTTCACAAGTAGAATGATGTATTATTTCATTGCCTTGTAAAATAGCAACCCAACCAGTCATGGGCAGAGCCATATTCCACTCATTCAAATGTCATTTTCTTTTCCTTGTTCAAGATGTTTGAGTTGATTGCGGTGCAAAAGATCAAACTTAAAATCAGAATATCAATTTAGTAGGGAAACTTGAGGAAATGTATACCGATCAGGTAATTGAAGGACCAAGAAAAAAGTGCAAAGTAATAAGGAAAGTAATTATCGAGTAGCAAATCACAGAAACAATTAAACTTTATCAACTTTTAAATGTTTAAAATGTAGTTTGAAGACCATAACAGTAGTCCCGTTCTAAAAGAGTGTGGGGGTGGGAGATATTTTGAAAAATCAAAAAGAAAAATTGTAATTTTCTTGAAAAAAAACATTCATACTCAATCTACAGGGTTACTAGAGGACATGACTGCACTGCGAGCATTAAGAAACAATCAAGGATTGTACAAAAGGCATGTTTTCTAAAACATCTCACTTTACCCTCTTTTCCATTACGTCTTATATTTTCTTCACACTTATAAGGCAAGTGCTATTTTTCGTGTTACCTTTAATGGTTAATTCAGCTGATGAAACATTAAGGTGTGACATCCTGCACTGCCCACTGTGAAACCTCACAGATCGAAAACCTGTAAACTGTGGGCAGTCCACATCTCATAAATATAGTACTCAGGCAACTGTTTGCTATTGCATGTGACATCCTTCCCTCTCCATTTAAGGTTATCCAATAAAGAAATACCATATTTCTTTATGTTTACCAGAGGCATGTGTCTTCATGTACTGTTAACTGTGGTCAAAAGGAGTACACTACCGGGGTGGCAGGTAGCCTGGCGGGTAGGAGCGTTGGGCCAGTAACCAGAAGGTTGCTGGATTGAATCCCGGCGCTAACAAGGTAAAAATCTGTTGTTCTACCCCTGAGCAGGGCAGTTAACCCACTGTTTCCCGTGCACTGTCAATGTCGATTAAGGTAGCCCCCCACACCTCTCTGATTCAGAGGGGTTGGGTTAAATGTGGAAGACACATTTCAGTTGAATGCATTCAGTTGTACAACTGACTAGGTATCCCACTATAGGGATTTGACATTAGGTCCCAAAATGGCACCCTTTTCCCTATACAATACAGTATACTTCTTTTGACAAGAGCCCCATGTATACTATTATCCAACTTCATCATCAGTCAACCAGAACCCCATCACCAGAACCCAACTGTCTGACCTCGACTTCATCAGTCAACCAGAACCCCATCACCAGAACCCAACTGTCTGACCTCGACTTCATCAGTCAACCAGAACCCCTTCACCAGAACCCAACTATCTGACCTCGACTTCATCAGTCAACCAGAACCCCATCACCAGAACCCGATCACCAAAACCCAACTATCTGACCTTGACTTCATCAGTCAACCAGAACCCCATCACCAGAACCCAACTGTCTGACCTCGACTTCATCAGTCAACCAGAACCCCTTCACCAGAACCCAACTATCTGACCTCGACTTCATCAGTCAACCAGAACCCCTTCACCAGAACCCAACTAGCTGACCTCGACTTCATCAGTCAACCAGAACCCCATCACCAGAACCCGATCACCAAAACCCAACTGTCTGACCTCGACTTCATCAGTCAACCAGAACCCCATCACCAGAACCCAACTGTCTGACCTCGACTTCATCAGTCAACCAGAACCCCATCACCAGAACCCAACTATCTGACCTCGACTTCATCAGTCAACCAGAACCCCATCACCAGAACCCAACTGTCTGACCTCGACTTCATCAGTCAACCAGAACCCCATCA